>NW_027210572.1:0-63010 GCF_027789765.1 Dendropsophus ebraccatus
TCACAAATCCGCACTGAATTTCATTTCTAGCACATAGCCAAAAAATCGCCCCATTGACTTACATTGGAGTGCAGAAAAGGTCATTTTTTCTCGGTCCCTTTAAGAGGTAGGAGTTAAACAAGCTTAGGTCTGCGGTGCCCAGGGGGGACCCCATCCAGCCCGCACTAGTTTCATTCCTACCACCTTAGGAAAAAAAAGTCATTATTTTGAGGCTTAGAAGTCATTTCTGCAATTCCCATAGAAAATCAACGGCGTCTCTAATTCAATTGTGTGGAGCGCATATCAGGTGGGTTTCTCTGCCGGCTTAAGAGATACACGTGAAACTAAAGAGCCGATCCTGGGTGCCTAGGGTGCCTGTCATCCAATCCGCACTGAATTTCATTTCTAGCACATAGCCAAAAAAATCGCCCCATTGACTTACATTGGAGTGCAGAAAAGGTCATTTTTTCTCGGTCCCTTTAAGAGGTAGGAGTTAAACAAGCTTAGGTCTGCGGTGCCCAGGGGGGACCCCATCCAGCCCGCACCGAGTTTCATTCCTACCACCTTAGGAAAAAAAGTCATTATTTTGAGGCTTAGAAGTCATTTCTGCAATTCCCATAGAAAAATCAACGGCGTCTCTATTCAATTGTGTGGAGCGCATATCAGGTGGGTTTTCTCTGCCGGCTTAAGAGATACACGTGAAACTAAAGCCGATCCTGGGTGCCTAGGGTGCCTGTCATCCAATCCGCACTGCATTTCATTTCTAGCACATAGCCAAAAAAATCGCCCCATTGACTTACATTGGAGTGCAGAAAAGGTCATTTTTTCTCGGTCCCTTTAAGAGGTAGGAGTTAAACAAGCTTAGGTCTGCGGTGCCCAGGGGGGACCCCATCCAGCCCGCACTGAGTTTCATTCCTACCACCTTAGGAAAAAAAGTCATTATTTTGAGGCTTAGAAGTCATTTCTGCAATTCCCATAGAAAATCAATGGCGTCTCTATTCAATTGTGTGGAGCGCATATCAGGTGGGTTTTCTCTGCCGGCTTAAGAGATACACGTGAAACTAAAGCCGATCCTGGGGTGCCTAGGGTGCCTGTCATCCAATCCGCACTGAATTTCATTTCTAGCACATAGCCAAAAAATCGCCCCATTGACTTACATTGGAGTGCAGAAAAGGTCATTTTTTCTCGGTCCCTTTAAGAGGTAGGAGTTAAACAAGCTTAGGTCTGCGGTGCCCAGGGGGGACCCCATCCAGCCCACACTGAGTTTCATTCCTACCACCTTAGGAAAAAAAGTCATTATTTTGAGGCTTAGAAGTCATTTCTGCAATTCCCATAGAAAATCAATGGCGTCTCTATTCAATTGTGTGGAGCGCATATCAGGTGGGATTTTCTCTGGCCGGCTTAAGAGATACACGTGAAACTAAAGCCGATCCTGGGTGCCTAGGGTGCCTGTCATCCAATCCGCACTGAATTTCATTTCTAGCACATAGCCAAAAAAATCGCCCCATTGACTTACATTGGAGTGCAGAAAAGGTCATTTTTTCTCGGTCCCTTTAAGAGGTAGGAGTTAAACAAGCTTAGGTCTGCGGTGCCCAGGGGGACCCCATCCAGCCCGCACTGAGTTTCATTCCTACCACCTTAGGAAAAAAAAGTCATTATTTTGAGGCTTAGAAGTCATTTCTGCAATTCCCATAGAAAATCAACGGCGTCTCTATTCAATTGTGTGGAGCGCATATCAGGTGGGGTTTTCTTCTGCCGGCTTAAGAGATACACGTGAAACTAAAGCCTATCCTGGGTGCCTAGGGTGCCTGTAATCCAATCCGCACTGAATTTCATTTCTAGCACATAGCCAAAAAATCGCCCCATTGACTTACATTGGAGTGCAGAAAAGGTCATTTTTTCTCGGGTCCCTTTAATAGGTAGGAGTTAAACAAGCTTAGGTCTGCGTTGCCCAGGGGGGACCCCATCCAGCCCGCACTGAGTTTCATTCCTACCACCTTAGGAAAAAAAAGTCATTATTTTGAGGCTTAGAAGTCATTTCTGCAATTCCCATAGAAAATCAACGGCGTCTCTAATTCAATTGTGTGGAGCGCATATCAGGTGGGTTTTCTCTGCCGGCTTAAGAGATACACGTGAAACTAAAGCCGATCCTGGGTGCCTAGGGTGCCTGTCATCCAATCCGCACTGAATTTCATTTCTAGCACATAGCCAAAAAATCGCCCCATTGACTTACATTGGAGTGCAGAAAAGGTCATTTTTTCTCGGTCCCTTTAAGAGGTAGGAGTTAAACAAGCTTAGGTCTGCGGTGCCCAGGGGGGACCCCATCCAGGCCCACACTGAGTTTCATTCCTACCACCTTAGGAAAAAAAAGTCATTATTTTGAGGCTTAGAAGTCATTTCTGCAATTCCCATAGAAAATCAATGGCGTCTCTATTCAATTGTGTGGAGCGCATATCAGGTGGTTTTTCTCTGCCGGCTTAAGAGATACACGTGAAACTAAAGCCGATCCTGGGTGCCTAGGGTGCCTGTCATCCAATCCGCACTGGAATTTCATTTCTAGCACATAGCCAAAAAATCGCCCCATTGACTTACATTGGAGTGCAGAAAAGTGTCATTTTTTCTCGGTCCCTTTAAGATGTAGGAGTTAAACAAGCTTAGGTCTGCGGTGCCCAGGGGAACCCCATCCAGCCCGCACTGAGTTTCATTCCTACCACCTTAGGAAAAAAAAGTCATTATTTTGAGGCTTAGAAAGTCATTTCTGCAATTCCCATAGAAAATCAATGGGTCTCTATTCAATTGTGTGGAGCGCATATCAGGTGGGATTTTCTCTGCCGCTTAAGAGATACACGTGAAACTAAAGCCGATCCTGGGTGCCTAGGGTGCCTGTCATCCAATCCGCACTGATTTCATTTCTAGCACATAGCCAAAAAAATCGCCCCATTGACTTACATTGGAGTGCAGAAAAGGTCATTTTTTCTCTCGGTCCCTTTAAGAGGTAGGAGTTAAACAAGCTTAGGTCTTGCGGTGCCCAGGGGGGACCCCATCCAGCCCGCACTGAGTTTCATTCCTACCACCTTAGGAAAAAAAAGTCATTATTTTGAGGCTTAGAAGTCATTTCTGCAATTCCATAGAAAATCAACGGGCGTCTCTAATTCAATTGTGTGGAGCGCATATAGGTGGGTTTTCTCTGCCGGCTTAGAGGATACACGTGAAACTAAAGCCGATCCTGGGTGCCTAGGGGTGCCTGTCATCCAATCCGCACTGAATTTCATTTCTAGCACATAGCCAAAAAAATCGCCCCATTGACTTACATTGAGAGTGCAGAAAAAGGTCATTTTTTCTCGGTCCCTTTAAGAGGTAGGAGTTAAACAAGCTTAGGTCTGCGGTGCCCAGGGGGACCCCATCCAGCCCGCACTGAGTTTCATTCCTACCACCTTAGGAAAAAAAAGTCATTATTTTGAGGCTTAGAAGTCATTTCTGCAATTCCCATAGAAAATCAATGGCGTCTCTATTCAATTGTGTGGAGCGCATATCAGGTGGGATTTTCTCTGCCGGCTTAAGAATACACGTGAAACTAAAGCCGATCCTGGGTGCCTAGGGTGGCCTGTCATCCAATCCGCACTGAATTTCATTTCTAGCACATAGCCCAAAAAATCGCCCCATTGACTTACCTTGGCTGGCAGAAAAGGTCATTTTTTCTCGGTCCCTTTAAGAGGTAGGAGTTAAACAAGCTTAGGTCTGCGGTGCCGCAGGGGGGACCCCATCCAGCCCAGCACTGAGTTTCATTCCTACCACCTTAGGAAAAAAAGTCATTATTTTGAGGCTTAGAAGTCATTTCTGCAATTCCCATAGAAAATCAAGCGGCGTCTCTATTCAATTGTGTGGAGCGCATATCAGGTGGATTTTCTCTGCCGGCTTAAGAGATACACGTGAAACTAAAGCCGATCCTGGTGCCTAGGGTGCCTGTCATCCAATCCGCACTGAATTTCATTTCTAGGCACATAGCCAAAAAATCGCCCCATTGACTTACATTGGAGTGCAGAAAAAGGTCATTTTTCTCGGTCCCTTTAATAGGTAGGAGTTAAACAAGCTTAGGTCTGCGGTGCCCAGGGGGGACCCCATCCAGCCCACACTGAGTTTCATTTCCTAACCACCTTAGGAAAAAAAAGTCATTATTTGAGGCTTAGAAGTCATTTCTGCAATTCCCATAGAAAATCAATGGCGTCTCTATTCAATTGTGTGGAGCGCATATCAGGTGGATTTCTCTGGCCGGCTTAAGAGATACACGTGAAACTACGAGCCGATCCTGGGTGCCTAGGGTGCCTGTCATCCAATCCGCACTGAATTTCATTTCTAGCACATAGCCAAAAAAATCGCCCCATTGACTTACATTGGAGTGCAGAAAAGGTCATTTTTTCTCGGTACCCTTTAAGAGGTAGGAGTTAAACAGCTTAGGTCTGCGGTGCCCAGGGGGGACCCCATCCAGCCCGCACTGAGTTTTCATTCCTACCACCTTAGGAAAAAAGTCATTATTTTGAGGCTTAGAAGTCATTTCTGCAATTCCCATAGAAAATCAACGGCGTCTCTATTCAATTGTGTGGAGCGCATATCAGGTGGGTTTTCTCTGCCGGCTTAAGAGATACACGTGAAACTAAAGCCGATCCTGGGTGCCTAGGGTGCCTGTCATCCAATCCGCACTGAATTTCATTTCTAGCACATAGCCAAAAAATCGCCCCATTGACTTACATTGGAGTGCAGAAAAGGTCATTTTTTCTCGGTCCCTTTAAGAGGTAGGAGTTAAACAAGCTTAGGTCTGCGGTGCCCAGGGGGGACCCCATCCAGCCCGCACTGAGTTTCATTCCTACCACCTTAGGAAAAAAAGTCATTATTTTGAGGCTTAGAAGTCATTTCTGCAATTCCCATAGAAAATCAACGGCGTCTCTATTCAATTGTGTGGAGCGCATATCAGGTGGGTTTTCTCTGCCGGCTTAAGAGATACACGTGAAACTAAAGCCGATCCTGGGTGCCTAGGGTGCCTGTCATCCAATCCGCACTGCATTTCATTTCTAGCACATAGCCAAAAAATCGCCCCATTGACTTACATTGGAGTGCAGAAAAGGTCATTTTTTCTCGGTCCCTTTAAGAGGTAGGAGTTAAACAAGCTTAGGTCTGCGGTGCCCAGGGGGGACCCCATCCAGCCCGCACTGAGTTTCATTCCTACCACCTTAGGAAAAAAAGTCATTATTTTGAGGCTTAGAAGTCATTTCTGCAATTCCCATAGAAAATCAACGGCGTCTCTATTCAATTGTGTGGAGCGCATATCAGGTGGGTTTTCTCTGCCGGCTTAAGAGATACACGTGAAACTAAAGCCGATCCTGGGTGCCTAGGGTGCCTGTCATCCAATCCGCACTGGTTTCATTTCTAGCACATAGCCAAAAAATCGCCCCATTGACTTACATTGGAGTGCAGAAAAGGTCATTTTTTCTCGGTCCCTTTAAGAGGTAGGAGTTAAACAAGCTTAGGTCTGCGGTGCCCAGGGGGGACCCCATCCAGCCCGCACTGAGTTTCATTCCTACCACCTTAGGAAAAAAAGTCATTATTTTGAGGCTTAGAAGTCATTTCTGCAATTCCCATAGAACAATCAGGTGTGTAGCTGATATGCGTCTCTATTCAATTGTGTGTAGCGCATATCAGGTGGGTTTTCTCTGCCGGCTTAAGAGATACACGTGAAACTAAAGCCGATCCTGGGTGCCTAGGGTGCCTGTCATCCAATCCGCACTGCATTTCATTTCTAGCACATAGCCAAAAAATCGCCCCATTGACTTACATTGGAGTGCAGAAAAGGTCATTTTTTCTCGGTCCCTTTAAGAGGTAGGAGTTAAACAAGCTTAGGTCTGCGGTGCCCAGGGGGACCCCATCCAGCCCGCACTGAGTTTCATTCCTACCACCTTAGGAAAAAAAGTCATTATTTTGAGGCTTAGAAGTCATTTCTGCAATTCCCATAGAAAATCAACGGCGTCTCTATTCAATTGTGTGGAGCGCATATCAGGTGGGTTTTCTCTGCCGGCTTAAGAGATACACGTGAAACTAAAGCCGATCCTGGGTGCCTAGGGTGCCTGTCATCCAATCCGCACTGCATTTCATTTCTAGCACATAGCCAAAAAATCGCCCCATTGACTTACATTGGAGTGCAGAAAAGGTCATTTTTTCTCGGTCCCTTTAAGAGGTAGGAGTTAAACAAGCTTAGGTCTGCGGTGCCCAGGGGGACCCCATCCAGCCCGCACTGAGTTTCATTCCTACCACCTTAGGAAAAAAAGTCATTATTTTGAGGCTTAGAAGTCATTTCTGCAATTCCCATAGAAAATCAACGGCGTCTCTATTCAATTGTGTGGAGCGCATATCAGGTGGGTTTTCTCTGCCGGCTTAAGAGATACACGTGAAACTAAAGCCGATCCTGGGTGCCTAGGGTGCCTGTCATCCAATCCGCACTGCAATTTCATTTCTAGCACATAGCCAAAAAATCGCCCCATTGACTTACATTGGAGTGCAGAAAGGTCATTTTTTCTCGGTCCCTTTAAGAGGTAGGAGTTAAACAAGCTTAGGTCTGCGGTGCCCAGGGGGGACCCCATCCAGCCCGCACTGAGTTTCATTCCTACCACCTTAGGAAAAAAAGTCATTATTTTGAGGCTTAGAAGTCATTTCTGCAATTCCCATAGAAAATCAACGGCGTCTCTATTCAATTGTGTGGAGCGCATATCAGGTGGGTTTTCTCTGCCGGCTTAAGAGATACACGTGAAACTAAAGCCGATCCTGGGTGCCTAGGGTGCCTGTCATCCAATCCGCACTGAATTTCATTTCTAGCACATAGCCAAAAAATCGCCCCATTGACTTACATTGGAGTGCAGAAAAGGTCATTTTTTCTCGGTCCCTTTAAGAGGTAGGAGTTAAACAAGCTTAGGTCTGCGGTGCCCAGGGGGGACCCCATCCAGCCCGCACTGAGTTTCATTCCTACCACCTTAGGAAAAAAAGTCATTATTTTGAGGCTTAGAAGTCATTTCTGCAATTCCCATAGAAAATCAACGGCGTCTCTATTCAATTGTGTGGAGCGCATATCAGGTGGGTTTTCTCTGCCGGCTTAAGAGATACACGTGAAACTAAAGCCGATCCTGGGTGCCTAGGGTGCCTGTCATCCAATCCGCACTGATTTTCATTTCTAGCACATAGCCAAAAAATCGCCCCATTGACTTACATTGGAGTGCAGAAAAGGTCATTTTTTCTCGGTCCCTTTAAGAGGTAGGAGTTAAACAAGCTTAGGTCTGCGGTGCCCAGGGGGGACCCCATCCAGCCCGCACTGAGTTTCATTCCTACCACCTTAGGAAAAAAAGTCATTATTTTGAGGCTTAGAAGTCATTTCTGCAATTCCCATAGAAAATCAACGGCGTCTCTATTCAATTGTGTGGAGCGCATATCAGGTGGGTTTTCTCTGCCGGCTTAAGAGATACACGTGAAACTAAAGCCGATCCTGGGTGCCTAGGGTGCCTGTCATCCAATCCGCACTGCATTTCATTTCTAGCACATAGCCAAAAAATCGCCCCATTGACTTACATTGGAGTGCAGAAAAGGTCATTTTTTCTCGGTCCCTTTAAGAGGTAGGAGTTAAACAAGCTTAGGTCTGCGGTGCCCAGGGGGGACCCCATCCAGCCCGCACTGAGTTTCATTCCTACCACCTTAGGAAAAAAAGTCATTATTTTGAGGCTTAGAAGTCATTTCTGCAATTCCCATAGAAAATCAACGGCGTCTCTATTCAATTGTGTGGAGCGCATATCAGGTGGGTTTTCTCTGCCGGCTTAAGAGATACACGTGAAACTAAAGCCGATCCTGGGTGCCTAGGGTGCCTGTCATCCAATCCGCACTGATTTCATTTCTAGCACATAGCCAAAAAATCGCCCCATTGACTTACATTGGAGTGCAGAAAAGGTCATTTTTTCTCGGTCCCTTTAAGAGGTAGGAGTTAAACAAGCTTAGGTCTGCGGTGCCCAGGGGGACCCCATCCAGCCCGCACTGAGTTTCATTCCTACCACCTTAGGAAAAAAAGTCATTATTTTGAGGCTTAGAAGTCATTTCTGCAATTCCCATAGAAAATCAACGGCGTCTCTATTCAATTGTGTGGAGCGCATATCAGGTGGGTTTTCTCTGCCGGCTTAAGAGATACACGTGAAACTAAAGCTGATCCTGGGTGCCTAGGGTGCCTGTCATCCAATCCGCACTGCATTTCATTTCTAGCACATAGCCAAAAAATCGCCCCATTGACTTACATTGGAGTGCAGAAAAGGTCATTTTTTCTCGGTCCCTTTAAGAGGTAGGAGTTAAACAAGCTTAGGTCTGCGGTGCCCAGGGGGGACCCCATCCAGCCCGCACTGAGTTTCATTCCTACCACCTTAGGAAAAAAGTCATTATTTTGAGGCTTAGAAGTCATTTCTGCAATTCCCATAGAAAATCAACGGCGTCTCTATTCAATTGTGTGGAGCGCATATCAGGTGGGTTTTCTCTGCCGGCTTAAGAGATACACGTGAAACTAAAGCCGATCCTGGGTGCCTAGGGTGCCTGTCATCCAATCCGCACTGAATTTCATTTCTAGCACACATAGCCAAAAAATCGCCCCATTGACTTACATTGGAGTGCAGAAAAGGTCATTTTTTCTCGGTCCCTTTAAGAGGTAGGAGTTAAACAAGCTTAGATCTGCGGTGCCCAGGGGGGACCCCATCCAGCCCGCACTGAGTTTCATTCCTACCACCTTAGGAAAAAAAGTCATTATTTTGAGGCTTAGAAGTCATTTCTGCAATTCCCATAGAAAATCAACGGCGTCTCTATTCAATTGTGTGGAGCGCATATCAGGTGGGTTTTCTCTGCCGGCTTAAGAGATACACGTGAAACTAAAGCCGATCCTGGGTGCCTAGGGTGCCTGTCATCCAATCCGCACTGAATTTCATTTCTAGCACATAGCCAAAAAATCGCCCCATTGACTTACATTGGAGTGCAGAAAAGGTCATTTTTTCTCGGTCCCTTTAAGAGGTAGGAGTTAAACAAGCTTAGGTCTGCGGTGCCCAGGGGGACCCCATCCAGCCCGCACTGAGTTTCATTCCTACCACCTTAGGAAAAAAAGTCATTATTTTGAGGCTTAGAAGTCATTTCTGCAATTCCCATAGAAAATCAACGGCGTCTCTATTCAATTGTGTGGAGCGCATATCAGGTGGGTTTTCTCTGCCGGCTTAAGAGATACACGTGAAACTAAAGCCGATCCTGGGTGCCTAGGGTGCCTGTCATCCAATCCGCACTGCATTTCATTTCTAGCACATAGCCAAAAAATCGCCCCATTGACTTACATTGGAGTGCAGAAAAGGTCATTTTTTCTCGGTCCCTTTAAGAGGTAGGAGTTAAACAAGCTTAGGTCTGCGGTGCCCAGGGGGGACCCCATCCAGCCCGCACTGAGTTTCATTCCTACCACCTTAGGAAAAAAAGTCATTATTTTGAGGCTTAGAAGTCATTTCTGCAATTCCCATAGAAAATCAACGGCGTCTCTATTCAATTGTGTGGAGCGCATATCAGGTGGGTTTTCTCTGCCGGCTTAAGAGATACACGTGAAACTAAAGCCGATCCTGGGTGCCTAGGGTGCCTGTCATCCAATCCGCACTGCATTTCATTTCTAGCACATAGCCAAAAAATCGCCCCATTGACTTACATTGGAGTGCAGAAAAGGTCATTTTTTCTCGGTCCCTTTAAGAGGTAGGAGTTAAACAAGCTTAGGTCTGCGGTGCCCAGGGGGGACCCCATCCAGCCCGCACTGAGTTTCATTCCTACCACCTTAGGAAAAAAAGTCATTATTTTGAGGCTTAGAAGTCATTTCTGCAATTCCCATAGAAAATCAACGGCGTCTCTATTCAATTGTGTGGAGCGCATATCAGGTGGGTTTTCTCTGCCGGCTTAAGAGATACACGTGAAACTAAAGCCGATCCTGGGTGCCTAGGGTGCCTGTCATCCAATCCGCACTGCATTTCATTTCTAGCACATAGCCAAAAAATCGCCCCATTGACTTACATTGGAGTGCAGAAAAGGTCATTTTTTCTCGGTCCCTTTAAGAGGTAGGAGTTAAACAAGCTTAGGTCTGCGGTGCCCAGGGGGACCCCATCCAGCCCGCACTGAGTTTCATTCCTACCACCTTAGGAAAAAAAGTCATTATTTTGAGGCTTAGAAGTCATTTCTGCAATTCCCATAGAAAATCAACGGCGTCTCTATTCAATTGTGTGGAGCGCATATCAGGTGGGTTTTCTCTGCCGGCTTAAGAGATACACGTGAAACTAAAGCCGATCCTGGGTGCCTAGGGTGCCTGTCATCCAATCCGCACTGCAATTTCATTTCTAGCACATAGCCAAAAAATCGCCCCATTGACTTACATTGGAGTGCAGAAAAGGTCATTTTTTCTCGGTCCCTTTAAGAGGTAGGAGTTAAACAAGCTTAGGTCTGCGGTGCCCAGGGGGACCCCATCCAGCCCGCACTGAGTTTCATTCCTACCACCTTAGGAAAAAAAGTCATTATTTTGAGGCTTAGAAGTCATTTCTGCAATTCCCATAGAAAATCAACGGCGTCTCTATTCAATTGTGTGGAGCGCATATCAGGTGGGTTTTCTCTGCCGGCTTAAGAGATACACGTGAAACTAAAGCCGATCCTGGGTGCCTAGGGTGCCTGTCATCCAATCCGCACTGCATTTCATTTCTAGCACATAGCCAAAAAATCGCCCCATTGACTTACATTGGAGTGCAGAAAAGGTCATTTTTTCTCGGTCCCTTTAAGAGGTAGGAGTTAAACAAGCTTAGGTCTGCGGTGCCCAGGGGGGACCCCATCCAGCCCGCACTGAGTTTCATTCCTACCACCTTAGGAAAAAAAGTCATTATTTTGAGGCTTAGAAGTCATTTCTGCAATTCCCATAGAAAATCAACGGCGTCTCTATTCAATTGTGTGGAGCGCATATCAGGTGGGTTTTCTCTGCCGGCTTAAGAGATACACGTGAAACTAAAGCCGATCCTGGGTGCCTAGGGTGCCTGTCATCCAATCCGCACTGAATTTCATTTCTAGCACATAGCCAAAAAATCGCCCCATTGACTTACATTGGAGTGCAGAAAAGGTCATTTTTTCTCGGTCCCTTTAAGAGGTAGGAGTTAAACAAGCTTAGGTCTGCGGTGCCCAGGGGGGACCCCATCCAGCCCGCACTGAGTTTCATTCCTACCACCTTAGGAAAAAAAGTCATTATTTTGAGGCTTAGAAGTCATTTCTGCAATTCCCATAGAAAATCAACGGCGTCTCTATTCAATTGTGTGGAGCGCATATCAGGTGGGTTTTCTCTGCCGGCTTAAGAGATACACGTGAAACTAAAGCCGATCCTGGGTGCCTAGGGTGCCTGTCATCCAATCCGCACTGCATTTCATTTCTAGCACATAGCCAAAAAATCGCCCCATTGACTTACATTGGAGTGCAGAAAAGGTCATTTTTTCTCGGTCCCTTTAAGAGGTAGGAGTTAAACAAGCTTAGGTCTGCGGTGCCCAGGGGGGACCCCATCCAGCCCGCACTGAGTTTCATTCCTACCACCTTAGGAAAAAAGTCATTATTTTGAGGCTTAGAAGTCATTTCTGCAATTCCCATAGAAAATCAACGGCGTCTCTATTCAATTGTGTGGAGCGCATATCAGGTGGGTTTTCTCTGCCGGCTTAAGAGATACACGTGAAACTAAAGCCGATCCTGGGTGCCTAGGGTGCCTGTCATCCAATGGGCACTGCATTTTTTGGCTATGTGCATAGAAATGAAATCAGTGCGGATTGGATTACATTGGAGGCACCCAGGATCATTTTTTCACGTGTATCTCTTAAGCCGGCAGAGAAAACCCACCTGATATGCGCTCCACACAATTGAATAGAGACGCCGTTGATTTTCTATGGGAATTGCAGAAATGACTTCTAAGCCTCAAAATAATGACTTTTTTTCCTAAGGTGGTAGGAATGAAAACTCAGTGCGGGCTGGATGGGGTCCCCCCTGGGCACCGCAGACCTAAGCTTGTTTAACTCCTACCTCTTAAAGGGACCGAGAAAAAATGACTTTTCTGCACTCCAATGTAAGTCAATGGGGCGATTTTTTGGCTATGTGCTAGAAATGAAATTCAGTGCGGATTGGATGACAGGCACCCTAGGCACCCAGGATCGGCTTTAGTTTCACGTGTATCTCTTAAGCCGGCAGAGAAACCCACCTGATATGCGCTCCACACAATTGAATAGAGACGCCGTTGATTTTCTATGGGAATTGCAGAAATGACTTCTAAGCCTCAAAATAATGACTTTTTTTCCTAAGGTGGTAGGAATGAAACTCAGTGCGGGCTGGATGGGGTCCCCCCTGGGCACCGCAGACCTAAGCTTGTTTAACTCCTACCTCTTAAAGGGACCGAGAAAAAATGACCTTTTCTGCACTCCAATGTAAGTCAATGGGGCGATTTTTTGGCTATGTGCTAGAAATGAAATTCAGTGCGGATTGGATGACAGGCACCCTAGGCACCCAGGATCGGCTTTAGTTTCACGTGTATCTCTTAAGCCGGCAGAGAAAACCCACCTGATATGCGCTCCACACAATTGAATAGAGACGCCGTTGATTTTCTATGGGAATTGCAGAAATGACTTCTAAGCCTCAAAATAATGACTTTTTTTCCTAAGGTGGTAGGAATGAAACTCAGTGCGGGCTGGATGGGGTCCCCCCTGGGCACCGCAGACCTAAGCTTGTTTAACTCCTACCTCTTAAAGGGACCGAGAAAAAATGACCTTTTCTGCACTCCAATGTAAGTCAATGGGGCGATTTTTTGGCTATGTGCTAGAAATGAAATGCAGTGCGGATTGGATGACAGGCACCCTAGGCACCCAGGATCGGCTTTAGTTTCACGTGTATCTCTTAAGCCGGCAGAGAAAACCCACCTGATATGCGCTCCACACAATTGAATAGAGACGCCGTTGATTTTCTATGGGAATTGCAGAAATGACTTCTAAGCCTCAAAATAATGACTTTTTTTCCTAAGGTGGTAGGAATGAAACTCAGTGCGGGCTGGATGGGGTCCCCCCTGGGCACCGCAGACCTAAGCTTGTTTAACTCCTACCTCTTAAAGGGACCGAGAAAAAATGACCTTTTCTGCACTCCAATGTAAGTCAATGGGGCGATTTTTTGGCTATGTGCTAGAAATGAAATTCAGTGCGGATTGGATGACAGGCACCCTAGGCACCCAGGATCGGCTTTAGTTTCACGTGTATCTCTTAAGCCGGCAGAGAAAACCCACCTGATATGCGCTCCACACAATTGAATAGAGACGCCGTTGATTTTCTATGGGAATTGCAGAAATGACTTCTAAGCCTCAAAATAATGACTTTTTTTCCTAAGGTGGTAGGAATGAAACTCAGTGCGGGCTGGATGGGGTCCCCCCTGGGCACCGCAGACCTAAGCTTGTTTAACTCCTACCTCTTAAAGGGACCGAGAAAAAATGACCTTTTCTGCACTCCAATGTAAGTCAATGGGGCGATTTTTTGGCTATGTGCTAGAAATGAAATTCAGTGCGGATTGGATGACAGGCACCCTAGGCACCCAGGATCGGCTTTAGTTTCACGTGTATCTCTTAAGCCGGCAGAGAAAACCCACCTGATATGCGCTCCACACAATTGAATAGAGACGCCGTTGATTTTCTATGGGAATTGCAGAAATGACTTCTAAGCCTCAAAATAATGACTTTTTTTCCTAAGGTGGTAGGAATGAAACTCAGTGCGGGCTGGATGGGGTCCCCCCTGGGCACCGCAGACCTAAGCTTGTTTAACTCCTACCTCTTAAAGGGACCGAGAAAAAATGACCTTTTCTGCACTCCAATGTAAGTCAATGGGGCGATTTTTTGGCTATGTGCTAGAAATGAAATTCAGTGCGGATTGGATGACAGGCACCCTAGGCACCCAGGATCGGCTTTAGTTTCACGTGTATCTCTTAAGCCGGCAGAGAAAACCCACCTGATATGCGCTCCACACAATTGAATAGAGACGCCGTTGATTTTCTATGGGAATTGCAGAAATGACTTCTAAGCCTCAAAATAATGACTTTTTTTCCTAAGGTGGTAGGAATGAAACTCAGTGCGGGCTGGATGGGGTCCCCCCTGGGCACCGCAGACCTAAGCTTGTTTAACTCCTACCTCTTAAAGGGACCGAGAAAAAATGACCTTTTCTGCACTCCAATGTAAGTCAATGGGGCGATTTTTTGGCTATGTGCTAGAAATGAAATTCAGTGCGGATTGGATGACAGGCACCCTAGGCACCCAGGATCGGCTTTAGTTTCACGTGTATCTCTTAAGCCGGCAGAGAAAACCCACCTGATATGCGCTCCACACAATTGAATAGAGACGCCGTTGATTTTCTATGGGAATTGCAGAAATGACTTCTAAGCCTCAAAATAATGACTTTTTTTCCTAAGGTGGTAGGAATGAAACTCAGTGCGGGCTGGATGGGGTCCCCCCTGGGCACCGCAGACCTAAGCTTGTTTAACTCCTACCTCTTAAAGGGACCGAGAAAAAATGACCTTTTCTGCACTCCAATGTAAGTCAATGGGGCGATTTTTTGGCTATGTGCTAGAAATGAAATTCAGTGCGGATTGGATGACAGGCACCCTAGGCACCCAGGATCGGCTTTAGTTTCACGTGTATCTCTTAAGCCGGCAGAGAAAACCCACCTGATATGCGCTCCACACAATTGAATAGAGACGCCGTTGATTTTCTATGGGAATTGCAGAAATGACTTCTAAGCCTCAAAATAATGACTTTTTTTCCTAAGGTGGTAGGAATGAAACTCAGTGCGGGCTGGATGGGGTCCCCCCTGGGCACCGCAGACCTAAGCTTGTTTAACTCCTACCTCTTAAAGGGACCGAGAAAAAATGACCTTTTCTGCACTCCAATGTAAGTCAATGGGGCGATTTTTTGGCTATGTGCTAGAAATGAAATTCAGTGCGGATTGGATGACAGGCACCCTAGGCACCCAGGATCGGCTTTAGTTTCACGTGTATCTCTTAAGCCGGCAGAGAAAACCCACCTGATATGCGCTCCACACAATTGAATAGAGACGCCGTTGATTTTCTATGGGAATTGCAGAAATGACTTCTAAGCCTCAAAATAATGACTTTTTTTCCTAAGGTGGTAGGAATGAAACTCAGTGCGGGCTGGATGGGGTCCCCCCTGGGCACCGCAGACCTAAGCTTGTTTAACTCCTACCTCTTAAAGGGACCGAGAAAAAATGACCTTTTCTGCACTCCAATGTAAGTCAATGGGGCGATTTTTTGGCTATGTGCTAGAAATGAAATTCAGTGCGGATTGGATGACAGGCACCCTAGGCACCCAGGATCGGCTTTAGTTTCACGTGTATCTCTTAAGCCGGCAGAGAAAACCCACCTGATATGCGCTCCACACAATTGAATAGAGACGCCGTTGATTTTCTATGGGAATTGCAGAAATGACTTCTAAGCCTCAAAATAATGACTTTTTTTCCTAAGGTGGTAGGAATGAAACTCAGTGCGGGCTGGATGGGGTCCCCCCTGGGCACCGCAGACCTAAGCTTGTTTAACTCCTACCTCTTAAAGGGACCGAGAAAAAATGACCTTTTCTGCACTCCAATGTAAGTCAATGGGGCGATTTTTTGGCTATGTGCTAGAAATGAAATTCAGTGCGGATTGGATGACAGGCACCCTAGGCACCCAGGATCGGCTTTAGTTTCACGTGTATCTCTTAAGCCGGCAGAGAAAACCCACCTGATATGCGCTCCACACAATTGAATAGAGACGCCGTTGATTTTCTATGGGAATTGCAGAAATGACTTCTAAGCCTCAAAATAATGACTTTTTTTCCTAAGGTGGTAGGAATGAAACTCAGTGCGGGCTGGATGGGGTCCCCCCTGGGCACCGCAGACCTAAGCTTGTTTAACTCCTACCTCTTAAAGGGACCGAGAAAAAATGACCTTTTCTGCACTCCAATGTAAGTCAATGGGGCGATTTTTTGGCTATGTGCTAGAAATGAAATTCAGTGCGGATTGGATGACAGGCACCCTAGGCACCCAGGATCGGCTTTAGTTTCACGTGTATCTCTTAAGCCGGCAGAGAAAACCCACCTGATATGCGCTCCACACAATTGAATAGAGACGCCGTTGATTTTCTATGGGAATTGCAGAAATGACTTCTAAGCCTCAAAATAATGACTTTTTTTCCTAAGGTGGTAGGAATGAAACTCAGTGCGGGCTGGATGGGGTCCCCCCTGGGCACCGCAGACCTAAGCTTGTTTAACTCCTACCTCTTAAAGGGACCGAGAAAAAATGACCTTTTCTGCACTCCAATGTAAGTCAATGGGGCGATTTTTTGGCTATGTGCTAGAAATGAAATTCAGTGCGGATTGGATGACAGGCACCCTAGGCACCCAGGATCGGCTTTAGTTTCACGTGTATCTCTTAAGCCGGCAGAGAAAACCCACCTGATATGCGCTCCACACAATTGAATAGAGACGCCGTTGATTTTCTATGGGAATTGCAGAAATGACTTCTAAGCCTCAAAATAATGACTTTTTTTCCTAAGGTGGTAGGAATGAAACTCAGTGCGGGCTGGATGGGGTCCCCCCTGGGCACCGCAGACCTAAGCTTGTTTAACTCCTACCTCTTAAAGGGACCGAGAAAAAATGACCTTTTCTGCACTCCAATGTAAGTCAATGGGGCGATTTTTTGGCTATGTGCTAGAAATGAAATTCAGTGCGGATTGGATGACAGGCACCCTAGGCACCCAGGATCGGCTTTAGTTTCACGTGTATCTCTTAAGCCGGCAGAGAAAACCCACCTGATATGCGCTCCACACAATTGAATAGAGACGCCGTTGATTTTCTATGGGAATTGCAGAAATGACTTCTAAGCCTCAAAATAATGACTTTTTTTCCTAAGGTGGTAGGAATGAAACTCAGTGCGGGCTGGATGGGGTCCCCCCTGGGCACCGCAGACCTAAGCTTGTTTAACTCCTACCTCTTAAAGGGACCGAGAAAAAATGACCTTTTCTGCACTCCAATGTAAGTCAATGGGGCGATTTTTTGGCTATGTGCTAGAAATGAAATTCAGTGCGGATTGGATGACAGGCACCCTAGGCACCCAGGATCGGCTTTAGTTTCACGTGTATCTCTTAAGCCGGCAGAGAAAACCCACCTGATATGCGCTCCACACAATTGAATAGAGACGCCGTTGATTTTCTATGGGAATTGCAGAAATGACTTCTAAGCCTCAAAATAATGACTTTTTTTCCTAAGGTGGTAGGAATGAAACTCAGTGCGGGCTGGATGGGGTCCCCCCTGGGCACCGCAGACCTAAGCTTGTTTAACTCCTACCTCTTAAAGGGACCGAGAAAAAATGACCTTTTCTGCACTCCAATGTAAGTCAATGGGGCGATTTTTTGGCTATGTGCTAGAAATGAAATTCAGTGCGGATTGGATGACAGGCACCCTAGGCACCCAGGATCGGCTTTAGTTTCACGTGTATCTCTTAAGCCGGCAGAGAAAACCCACCTGATATGCGCTCCACACAATTGAATAGAGACGCCGTTGATTTTCTATGGGAATTGCAGAAATGACTTCTAAGCCTCAAAATAATGACTTTTTTTCCTAAGGTGGTAGGAATGAAACTCAGTGCGGGCTGGATGGGGTCCCCCCTGGGCACCGCAGACCTAAGCTTGTTTAACTCCTACCTCTTAAAGGGACCGAGAAAAAATGACCTTTTCTGCACTCCAATGTAAGTCAATGGGGCGATTTTTTGGCTATGTGCTAGAAATGAAATTCAGTGCGGATTGGATGACAGGCACCCTAGGCACCCAGGATCGGCTTTAGTTTCACGTGTATCTCTTAAGCCGGCAGAGAAAACCCACCTGATATGCGCTCCACACAATTGAATAGAGACGCCGTTGATTTTCTATGGGAATTGCAGAAATGACTTCTAAGCCTCAAAATAATGACTTTTTTTCCTAAGGTGGTAGGAATGAAACTCAGTGCGGGCTGGATGGGGTCCCCCCTGGGCACCGCAGACCTAAGCTTGTTTAACTCCTACCTCTTAAAGGGACCGAGAAAAAATGACCTTTTCTGCACTCCAATGTAAGTCAATGGGGCGATTTTTTGGCTATGTGCTAGAAATGAAATTCAGTGCGGATTGGATGACAGGCACCCTAGGCACCCAGGATCGGCTTTAGTTTCACGTGTATCTCTTAAGCCGGCAGAGAAAACCCACCTGATATGCGCTCCACACAATTGAATAGAGACGCCGTTGATTTTCTATGGGAATTGCAGAAATGACTTCTAAGCCTCAAAATAATGACTTTTTTTCCTAAGGTGGTAGGAATGAAACTCAGTGCGGGCTGGATGGGGTCCCCCCTGGGCACCGCAGACCTAAGCTTGTTTAACTCCTACCTCTTAAAGGGACCGAGAAAAAATGACCTTTTCTGCACTCCAATGTAAGTCAATGGGGCGATTTTTTGGCTATGTGCTAGAAATGAAATTCAGTGCGGATTGGATGACAGGCACCCTAGGCACCCAGGATCGGCTTTAGTTTCACGTGTATCTCTTAAGCCGGCAGAGAAAACCCACCTGATATGCGCTCCACACAATTGAATAGAGACGCCGTTGATTTTCTATGGGAATTGCAGAAATGACTTCTAAGCCTCAAAATAATGACTTTTTTTCCTAAGGTGGTAGGAATGAAACTCAGTGCGGGCTGGATGGGGTCCCCCCTGGGCACCGCAGACCTAAGCTTGTTTAACTCCTACCTCTTAAAGGGACCGAGAAAAAATGACCTTTTCTGCACTCCAATGTAAGTCAATGGGGCGATTTTTTGGCTATGTGCTAGAAATGAAATTCAGTGCGGATTGGATGACAGGCACCCTAGGCACCCAGGATCGGCTTTAGTTTCACGTGTATCTCTTAAGCCGGCAGAGAAAACCCACCTGATATGCGCTCCACACAATTGAATAGAGACGCCGTTGATTTTCTATGGGAATTGCAGAAATGACTTCTAAGCCTCAAAATAATGACTTTTTTTCCTAAGGTGGTAGGAATGAAACTCAGTGCGGGCTGGATGGGGTCCCCCCTGGGCACCGCAGACCTAAGCTTGTTTAACTCCTACCTCTTAAAGGGACCGAGAAAAAATGACCTTTTCTGCACTCCAATGTAAGTCAATGGGGCGATTTTTTGGCTATGTGCTAGAAATGAAATTCAGTGCGGATTGGATGACAGGCACCCTAGGCACCCAGGATCGGCTTTAGTTTCACGTGTATCTCTTAAGCCGGCAGAGAAAACCCACCTGATATGCGCTCCACACAATTGAATAGAGACGCCGTTGATTTTCTATGGGAATTGCAGAAATGACTTCTAAGCCTCAAAATAATGACTTTTTTTCCTAAGGTGGTAGGAATGAAACTCAGTGCGGGCTGGATGGGGTCCCCCCTGGGCACCGCAGACCTAAGCTTGTTTAACTCCTACCTCTTAAAGGGACCGAGAAAAAATGACCTTTTCTGCACTCCAATGTAAGTCAATGGGGCGATTTTTTGGCTATGTGCTAGAAATGAAATTCAGTGCGGATTGGATGACAGGCACCCTAGGCACCCAGGATCGGCTTTAGTTTCACGTGTATCTCTTAAGCCGGCAGAGAAAACCCACCTGATATGCGCTCCACACAATTGAATAGAGACGCCGTTGATTTTCTATGGGAATTGCAGAAATGACTTCTAAGCCTCAAAATAATGACTTTTTTTCCTAAGGTGGTAGGAATGAAACTCAGTGCGGGCTGGATGGGGTCCCCCCTGGGCACCGCAGACCTAAGCTTGTTTAACTCCTACCTCTTAAAGGGACCGAGAAAAAATGACCTTTTCTGCACTCCAATGTAAGTCAATGGGGCGATTTTTTGGCTATGTGCTAGAAATGAAATTCAGTGCGGATTGGATGACAGGCACCCTAGGCACCCAGGATCGGCTTTAGTTTCACGTGTATCTCTTAAGCCGGCAGAGAAAACCCACCTGATATGCGCTCCACACAATTGAATAGAGACGCCGTTGATTTTCTATGGGAATTGCAGAAATGACTTCTAAGCCTCAAAATAATGACTTTTTTTCCTAAGGTGGTAGGAATGAAACTCAGTGCGGGCTGGATGGGGTCCCCCCTGGGCACCGCAGACCTAAGCTTGTTTAACTCCTACCTCTTAAAGGGACCGAGAAAAAATGACCTTTTCTGCACTCCAATGTAAGTCAATGGGGCGATTTTTTGGCTATGTGCTAGAAATGAAATTCAGTGCGGATTGGATGACAGGCACCCTAGGCACCCAGGATCGGCTTTAGTTTCACGTGTATCTCTTAAGCCGGCAGAGAAAACCCACCTGATATGCGCTCCACACAATTGAATAGAGACGCCGTTGATTTTCTATGGGAATTGCAGAAATGACTTCTAAGCCTCAAAATAATGACTTTTTTTCCTAAGGTGGTAGGAATGAAACTCAGTGCGGGCTGGATGGGGTCCCCCCTGGGCACCGCAGACCTAAGCTTGTTTAACTCCTACCTCTTAAAGGGACCGAGAAAAAATGACCTTTTCTGCACTCCAATGTAAGTCAATGGGGCGATTTTTTGGCTATGTGCTAGAAATGAAATTCAGTGCGGATTGGATGACAGGCACCCTAGGCACCCAGGATCGGCTTTAGTTTCACGTGTATCTCTTAAGCCGGCAGAGAAAACCCACCTGATATGCGCTCCACACAATTGAATAGAGACGCCGTTGATTTTCTATGGGAATTGCAGAAATGACTTCTAAGCCTCAAAATAATGACTTTTTTTCCTAAGGTGGTAGGAATGAAACTCAGTGCGGGCTGGATGGGGTCCCCCCTGGGCACCGCAGACCTAAGCTTGTTTAACTCCTACCTCTTAAAGGGACCGAGAAAAAATGACCTTTTCTGCACTCCAATGTAAGTCAATGGGGCGATTTTTTGGCTATGTGCTAGAAATGAAATTCAGTGCGGATTGGATGACAGGCACCCTAGGCACCCAGGATCGGCTTTAGTTTCACGTGTATCTCTTAAGCCGGCAGAGAAAACCCACCTGATATGCGCTCCACACAATTGAATAGAGACGCCGTTGATTTTCTATGGGAATTGCAGAAATGACTTCTAAGCCTCAAAATAATGACTTTTTTTCCTAAGGTGGTAGGAATGAAACTCAGTGCGGGCTGGATGGGGTCCCCCCTGGGCACCGCAGACCTAAGCTTGTTTAACTCCTACCTCTTAAAGGGACCGAGAAAAAATGACCTTTTCTGCACTCCAATGTAAGTCAATGGGGCGATTTTTTGGCTATGTGCTAGAAATGAAATTCAGTGCGGATTGGATGACAGGCACCCTAGGCACCCAGGATCGGCTTTAGTTTCACGTGTATCTCTTAAGCCGGCAGAGAAAACCCACCTGATATGCGCTCCACACAATTGAATAGAGACGCCGTTGATTTTCTATGGGAATTGCAGAAATGACTTCTAAGCCTCAAAATAATGACTTTTTTTCCTAAGGTGGTAGGAATGAAACTCAGTGCGGGCTGGATGGGGTCCCCCCTGGGCACCGCAGACCTAAGCTTGTTTAACTCCTACCTCTTAAAGGGACCGAGAAAAAATGACCTTTTCTGCACTCCAATGTAAGTCAATGGGGCGATTTTTTGGCTATGTGCTAGAAATGAAATTCAGTGCGGATTGGATGACAGGCACCCTAGGCACCCAGGATCGGCTTTAGTTTCACGTGTATCTCTTAAGCCGGCAGAGAAAACCCACCTGATATGCGCTCCACACAATTGAATAGAGACGCCGTTGATTTTCTATGGGAATTGCAGAAATGACTTCTAAGCCTCAAAATAATGACTTTTTTTCCTAAGGTGGTAGGAATGAAACTCAGTGCGGGCTGGATGGGGTCCCCCCTGGGCACCGCAGACCTAAGCTTGTTTAACTCCTACCTCTTAAAGGGACCGAGAAAAAATGACCTTTTCTGCACTCCAATGTAAGTCAATGGGGCGATTTTTTGGCTATGTGCTAGAAATGAAATTCAGTGCGGATTGGATGACAGGCACCCTAGGCACCCAGGATCGGCTTTAGTTTCACGTGTATCTCTTAAGCCGGCAGAGAAAACCCACCTGATATGCGCTCCACACAATTGAATAGAGACGCCGTTGATTTTCTATGGGAATTGCAGAAATGACTTCTAAGCCTCAAAATAATGACTTTTTTTCCTAAGGTGGTAGGAATGAAACTCAGTGCGGGCTGGATGGGGTCCCCCCTGGGCACCGCAGACCTAAGCTTGTTTAACTCCTACCTCTTAAAGGGACCGAGAAAAAATGACCTTTTCTGCACTCCAATGTAAGTCAATGGGGCGATTTTTTGGCTATGTGCTAGAAATGAAATTCAGTGCGGATTGGATGACAGGCACCCTAGGCACCCAGGATCGGCTTTAGTTTCACGTGTATCTCTTAAGCCGGCAGAGAAAACCCACCTGATATGCGCTCCACACAATTGAATAGAGACGCCGTTGATTTTCTATGGGAATTGCAGAAATGACTTCTAAGCCTCAAAATAATGACTTTTTTTCCTAAGGTGGTAGGAATGAAACTCAGTGCGGGCTGGATGGGGTCCCCCCTGGGCACCGCAGACCTAAGCTTGTTTAACTCCTACCTCTTAAAGGGACCGAGAAAAAATGACCTTTTCTGCACTCCAATGTAAGTCAATGGGGCGATTTTTTGGCTATGTGCTAGAAATGAAATTCAGTGCGGATTGGATGACAGGCACCCTAGGCACCCAGGATCGGCTTTAGTTTCACGTGTATCTCTTAAGCCGGCAGAGAAAACCCACCTGATATGCGCTCCACACAATTGAATAGAGACGCCGTTGATTTTCTATGGGAATTGCAGAAATGACTTCTAAGCCTCAAAATAATGACTTTTTTTCCTAAGGTGGTAGGAATGAAACTCAGTGCGGGCTGGATGGGGTCCCCCCTGGGCACCGCAGACCTAAGCTTGTTTAACTCCTACCTCTTAAAGGGACCGAGAAAAAATGACCTTTTCTGCACTCCAATGTAAGTCAATGGGGCGATTTTTTGGCTATGTGCTAGAAATGAAATTCAGTGCGGATTGGATGACAGGCACCCTAGGCACCCAGGATCGGCTTTAGTTTCACGTGTATCTCTTAAGCCGGCAGAGAAAACCCACCTGATATGCGCTCCACACAATTGAATAGAGACGCCGTTGATTTTCTATGGGAATTGCAGAAATGACTTCTAAGCCTCAAAATAATGACTTTTTTTCCTAAGGTGGTAGGAATGAAACTCAGTGCGGGCTGGATGGGGTCCCCCCTGGGCACCGCAGACCTAAGCTTGTTTAACTCCTACCTCTTAAAGGGACCGAGAAAAAATGACCTTTTCTGCACTCCAATGTAAGTCAATGGGGCGATTTTTTGGCTATGTGCTAGAAATGAAATTCAGTGCGGATTGGATGACAGGCACCCTAGGCACCCAGGATCGGCTTTAGTTTCACGTGTATCTCTTAAGCCGGCAGAGAAAACCCACCTGATATGCGCTCCACACAATTGAATAGAGACGCCGTTGATTTTCTATGGGAATTGCAGAAATGACTTCTAAGCCTCAAAATAATGACTTTTTTTCCTAAGGTGGTAGGAATGAAACTCAGTGCGGGCTGGATGGGGTCCCCCCTGGGCACCGCAGACCTAAGCTTGTTTAACTCCTACCTCTTAAAGGGACCGAGAAAAAATGACCTTTTCTGCACTCCAATGTAAGTCAATGGGGCGATTTTTTGGCTATGTGCTAGAAATGAAATTCAGTGCGGATTGGATGACAGGCACCCTAGGCACCCAGGATCGGCTTTAGTTTCACGTGTATCTCTTAAGCCGGCAGAGAAAACCCACCTGATATGCGCTCCACACAATTGAATAGAGACGCCGTTGATTTTCTATGGGAATTGCAGAAATGACTTCTAAGCCTCAAAATAATGACTTTTTTTCCTAAGGTGGTAGGAATGAAACTCAGTGCGGGCTGGATGGGGTCCCCCCTGGGCACCGCAGACCTAAGCTTGTTTAACTCCTACCTCTTAAAGGGACCGAGAAAAAATGACCTTTTCTGCACTCCAATGTAAGTCAATGGGGCGATTTTTTGGCTATGTGCTAGAAATGAAATTCAGTGCGGATTGGATGACAGGCACCCTAGGCACCCAGGATCGGCTTTAGTTTCACGTGTATCTCTTAAGCCGGCAGAGAAAACCCACCTGATATGCGCTCCACACAATTGAATAGAGACGCCGTTGATTTTCTATGGGAATTGCAGAAATGACTTCTAAGCCTCAAAATAATGACTTTTTTTCCTAAGGTGGTAGGAATGAAACTCAGTGCGGGCTGGATGGGGTCCCCCCTGGGCACCGCAGACCTAAGCTTGTTTAACTCCTACCTCTTAAAGGGACCGAGAAAAAATGACCTTTTCTGCACTCCAATGTAAGTCAATGGGGCGATTTTTTGGCTATGTGCTAGAAATGAAATTCAGTGCGGATTGGATGACAGGCACCCTAGGCACCCAGGATCGGCTTTAGTTTCACGTGTATCTCTTAAGCCGGCAGAGAAAACCCACCTGATATGCGCTCCACACAATTGAATAGAGACGCCGTTGATTTTCTATGGGAATTGCAGAAATGACTTCTAAGCCTCAAAATAATGACTTTTTTTCCTAAGGTGGTAGGAATGAAACTCAGTGCGGGCTGGATGGGGTCCCCCCTGGGCACCGCAGACCTAAGCTTGTTTAACTCCTACCTCTTAAAGGGACCGAGAAAAAATGACCTTTTCTGCACTCCAATGTAAGTCAATGGGGCGATTTTTTGGCTATGTGCTAGAAATGAAATTCAGTGCGGATTGGATGACAGGCACCCTAGGCACCCAGGATCGGCTTTAGTTTCACGTGTATCTCTTAAGCCGGCAGAGAAAACCCACC
This sequence comes from Dendropsophus ebraccatus, assembly GCF_027789765.1. NCBI lineage: Eukaryota > Metazoa > Chordata > Amphibia > Anura > Hylidae > Dendropsophus > Dendropsophus ebraccatus. The sequence continues at coordinate 25,089 of NW_027210572.1, forward strand.
TGATATGCGCTCCACACAATTGAATAGAGACGCCGTTGATTTTCTATGGGAATTGCAGAAATGACTTCTAAGCCTCAAAATAATGACTTTTTTTCCTAAGGTGGTAGGAATGAAACTCAGTGCGGGCTGGATGGGGTCCCCCCTGGGCACCGCAGACCTAAGCTTGTTTAACTCCTACCTCTTAAAGGGACCGAGAAAAAATGACCTTTTCTGCACTCCAATGTAAGTCAATGGGGCGATTTTTTGGCTATGTGCTAGAAATGAAATTCAGTGCGGATTGGATGACAGGCACCCTAGGCACCCAGGATCGGCTTTAGTTTCACGTGTATCTCTTAAGCCGGCAGAGAAAACCCACCTGATATGCGCTCCACACAATTGAATAGAGACGCCGTTGATTTTCTATGGGAATTGCAGAAATGACTTCTAAGCCTCAAAATAATGACTTTTTTTCCTAAGGTGGTAGGAATGAAACTCAGTGCGGGCTGGATGGGGTCCCCCCTGGGCACCGCAGACCTAAGCTTGTTTAACTCCTACCTCTTAAAGGGACCGAGAAAAAATGACCTTTTCTGCACTCCAATGTAAGTCAATGGGGCGATTTTTTGGCTATGTGCTAGAAATGAAATTCAGTGCGGATTGGATGACAGGCACCCTAGGCACCCAGGATCGGCTTTAGTTTCACGTGTATCTCTTAAGCCGGCAGAGAAAACCCACCTGATATGCGCTCCACACAATTGAATAGAGACGCCGTTGATTTTCTATGGGAATTGCAGAAATGACTTCTAAGCCTCAAAATAATGACTTTTTTTCCTAAGGTGGTAGGAATGAAACTCAGTGCGGGCTGGATGGGGTCCCCCCTGGGCACCGCAGACCTAAGCTTGTTTAACTCCTACCTCTTAAAGGGACCGAGAAAAAATGACCTTTTCTGCACTCCAATGTAAGTCAATGGGGCGATTTTTTGGCTATGTGCTAGAAATGAAATTCAGTGCGGATTGGATGACAGGCACCCTAGGCACCCAGGATCGGCTTTAGTTTCACGTGTATCTCTTAAGCCGGCAGAGAAAACCCACCTGATATGCGCTCCACACAATTGAATAGAGACGCCGTTGATTTTCTATGGGAATTGCAGAAATGACTTCTAAGCCTCAAAATAATGACTTTTTTTCCTAAGGTGGTAGGAATGAAACTCAGTGCGGGCTGGATGGGGTCCCCCCTGGGCACCGCAGACCTAAGCTTGTTTAACTCCTACCTCTTAAAGGGACCGAGAAAAAATGACCTTTTCTGCACTCCAATGTAAGTCAATGGGGCGATTTTTTGGCTATGTGCTAGAAATGAAATTCAGTGCGGATTGGATGACAGGCACCCTAGGCACCCAGGATCGGCTTTAGTTTCACGTGTATCTCTTAAGCCGGCAGAGAAAACCCACCTGATATGCGCTCCACACAATTGAATAGAGACGCCGTTGATTTTCTATGGGAATTGCAGAAATGACTTCTAAGCCTCAAAATAATGACTTTTTTTCCTAAGGTGGTAGGAATGAAACTCAGTGCGGGCTGGATGGGGTCCCCCCTGGGCACCGCAGACCTAAGCTTGTTTAACTCCTACCTCTTAAAGGGACCGAGAAAAAATGACCTTTTCTGCACTCCAATGTAAGTCAATGGGGCGATTTTTTGGCTATGTGCTAGAAATGAAATTCAGTGCGGATTGGATGACAGGCACCCTAGGCACCCAGGATCGGCTTTAGTTTCACGTGTATCTCTTAAGCCGGCAGAGAAAACCCACCTGATATGCGCTCCACACAATTGAATAGAGACGCCGTTGATTTTCTATGGGAATTGCAGAAATGACTTCTAAGCCTCAAAATAATGACTTTTTTTCCTAAGGTGGTAGGAATGAAACTCAGTGCGGGCTGGATGGGGTCCCCCCTGGGCACCGCAGACCTAAGCTTGTTTAACTCCTACCTCTTAAAGGGACCGAGAAAAAATGACCTTTTCTGCACTCCAATGTAAGTCAATGGGGCGATTTTTTGGCTATGTGCTAGAAATGAAATTCAGTGCGGATTGGATGACAGGCACCCTAGGCACCCAGGATCGGCTTTAGTTTCACGTGTATCTCTTAAGCCGGCAGAGAAAACCCACCTGATATGCGCTCCACACAATTGAATAGAGACGCCGTTGATTTTCTATGGGAATTGCAGAAATGACTTCTAAGCCTCAAAATAATGACTTTTTTTCCTAAGGTGGTAGGAATGAAACTCAGTGCGGGCTGGATGGGGTCCCCCCTGGGCACCGCAGACCTAAGCTTGTTTAACTCCTACCTCTTAAAGGGACCGAGAAAAAATGACCTTTTCTGCACTCCAATGTAAGTCAATGGGGCGATTTTTTGGCTATGTGCTAGAAATGAAATTCAGTGCGGATTGGATGACAGGCACCCTAGGCACCCAGGATCGGCTTTAGTTTCACGTGTATCTCTTAAGCCGGCAGAGAAAACCCACCTGATATGCGCTCCACACAATTGAATAGAGACGCCGTTGATTTTCTATGGGAATTGCAGAAATGACTTCTAAGCCTCAAAATAATGACTTTTTTTCCTAAGGTGGTAGGAATGAAACTCAGTGCGGGCTGGATGGGGTCCCCCCTGGGCACCGCAGACCTAAGCTTGTTTAACTCCTACCTCTTAAAGGGACCGAGAAAAAATGACCTTTTCTGCACTCCAATGTAAGTCAATGGGGCGATTTTTTGGCTATGTGCTAGAAATGAAATTCAGTGCGGATTGGATGACAGGCACCCTAGGCACCCAGGATCGGCTTTAGTTTCACGTGTATCTCTTAAGCCGGCAGAGAAAACCCACCTGATATGCGCTCCACACAATTGAATAGAGACGCCGTTGATTTTCTATGGGAATTGCAGAAATGACTTCTAAGCCTCAAAATAATGACTTTTTTTCCTAAGGTGGTAGGAATGAAACTCAGTGCGGGCTGGATGGGGTCCCCCCTGGGCACCGCAGACCTAAGCTTGTTTAACTCCTACCTCTTAAAGGGACCGAGAAAAAATGACCTTTTCTGCACTCCAATGTAAGTCAATGGGGCGATTTTTTGGCTATGTGCTAGAAATGAAATTCAGTGCGGATTGGATGACAGGCACCCTAGGCACCCAGGATCGGCTTTAGTTTCACGTGTATCTCTTAAGCCGGCAGAGAAAACCCACCTGATATGCGCTCCACACAATTGAATAGAGACGCCGTTGATTTTCTATGGGAATTGCAGAAATGACTTCTAAGCCTCAAAATAATGACTTTTTTTCCTAAGGTGGTAGGAATGAAACTCAGTGCGGGCTGGATGGGGTCCCCCCTGGGCACCGCAGACCTAAGCTTGTTTAACTCCTACCTCTTAAAGGGACCGAGAAAAAATGACCTTTTCTGCACTCCAATGTAAGTCAATGGGGCGATTTTTTGGCTATGTGCTAGAAATGAAATTCAGTGCGGATTGGATGACAGGCACCCTAGGCACCCAGGATCGGCTTTAGTTTCACGTGTATCTCTTAAGCCGGCAGAGAAAACCCACCTGATATGCGCTCCACACAATTGAATAGAGACGCCGTTGATTTTCTATGGGAATTGCAGAAATGACTTCTAAGCCTCAAAATAATGACTTTTTTTCCTAAGGTGGTAGGAATGAAACTCAGTGCGGGCTGGATGGGGTCCCCCCTGGGCACCGCAGACCTAAGCTTGTTTAACTCCTACCTCTTAAAGGGACCGAGAAAAAATGACCTTTTCTGCACTCCAATGTAAGTCAATGGGGCGATTTTTTGGCTATGTGCTAGAAATGAAATTCAGTGCGGATTGGATGACAGGCACCCTAGGCACCCAGGATCGGCTTTAGTTTCACGTGTATCTCTTAAGCCGGCAGAGAAAACCCACCTGATATGCGCTCCACACAATTGAATAGAGACGCCGTTGATTTTCTATGGGAATTGCAGAAATGACTTCTAAGCCTCAAAATAATGACTTTTTTTCCTAAGGTGGTAGGAATGAAACTCAGTGCGGGCTGGATGGGGTCCCCCCTGGGCACCGCAGACCTAAGCTTGTTTAACTCCTACCTCTTAAAGGGACCGAGAAAAAATGACCTTTTCTGCACTCCAATGTAAGTCAATGGGGCGATTTTTTGGCTATGTGCTAGAAATGAAATTCAGTGCGGATTGGATGACAGGCACCCTAGGCACCCAGGATCGGCTTTAGTTTCACGTGTATCTCTTAAGCCGGCAGAGAAAACCCACCTGATATGCGCTCCACACAATTGAATAGAGACGCCGTTGATTTTCTATGGGAATTGCAGAAATGACTTCTAAGCCTCAAAATAATGACTTTTTTTCCTAAGGTGGTAGGAATGAAACTCAGTGCGGGCTGGATGGGGTCCCCCCTGGGCACCGCAGACCTAAGCTTGTTTAACTCCTACCTCTTAAAGGGACCGAGAAAAAATGACCTTTTCTGCACTCCAATGTAAGTCAATGGGGCGATTTTTTGGCTATGTGCTAGAAATGAAATTCAGTGCGGATTGGATGACAGGCACCCTAGGCACCCAGGATCGGCTTTAGTTTCACGTGTATCTCTTAAGCCGGCAGAGAAAACCCACCTGATATGCGCTCCACACAATTGAATAGAGACGCCGTTGATTTTCTATGGGAATTGCAGAAATGACTTCTAAGCCTCAAAATAATGACTTTTTTTCCTAAGGTGGTAGGAATGAAACTCAGTGCGGGCTGGATGGGGTCCCCCCTGGGCACCGCAGACCTAAGCTTGTTTAACTCCTACCTCTTAAAGGGACCGAGAAAAAATGACCTTTTCTGCACTCCAATGTAAGTCAATGGGGCGATTTTTTGGCTATGTGCTAGAAATGAAATTCAGTGCGGATTGGATGACAGGCACCCTAGGCACCCAGGATCGGCTTTAGTTTCACGTGTATCTCTTAAGCCGGCAGAGAAAACCCACCTGATATGCGCTCCACACAATTGAATAGAGACGCCGTTGATTTTCTATGGGAATTGCAGAAATGACTTCTAAGCCTCAAAATAATGACTTTTTTTCCTAAGGTGGTAGGAATGAAACTCAGTGCGGGCTGGATGGGGTCCCCCCTGGGCACCGCAGACCTAAGCTTGTTTAACTCCTACCTCTTAAAGGGACCGAGAAAAAATGACCTTTTCTGCACTCCAATGTAAGTCAATGGGGCGATTTTTTGGCTATGTGCTAGAAATGAAATTCAGTGCGGATTGGATGACAGGCACCCTAGGCACCCAGGATCGGCTTTAGTTTCACGTGTATCTCTTAAGCCGGCAGAGAAAACCCACCTGATATGCGCTCCACACAATTGAATAGAGACGCCGTTGATTTTCTATGGGAATTGCAGAAATGACTTCTAAGCCTCAAAATAATGACTTTTTTTCCTAAGGTGGTAGGAATGAAACTCAGTGCGGGCTGGATGGGGTCCCCCCTGGGCACCGCAGACCTAAGCTTGTTTAACTCCTACCTCTTAAAGGGACCGAGAAAAAATGACCTTTTCTGCACTCCAATGTAAGTCAATGGGGCGATTTTTTGGCTATGTGCTAGAAATGAAATTCAGTGCGGATTGGATGACAGGCACCCTAGGCACCCAGGATCGGCTTTAGTTTCACGTGTATCTCTTAAGCCGGCAGAGAAAACCCACCTGATATGCGCTCCACACAATTGAATAGAGACGCCGTTGATTTTCTATGGGAATTGCAGAAATGACTTCTAAGCCTCAAAATAATGACTTTTTTTCCTAAGGTGGTAGGAATGAAACTCAGTGCGGGCTGGATGGGGTCCCCCCTGGGCACCGCAGACCTAAGCTTGTTTAACTCCTACCTCTTAAAGGGACCGAGAAAAAATGACCTTTTCTGCACTCCAATGTAAGTCAATGGGGCGATTTTTTGGCTATGTGCTAGAAATGAAATTCAGTGCGGATTGGATGACAGGCACCCTAGGCACCCAGGATCGGCTTTAGTTTCACGTGTATCTCTTAAGCCGGCAGAGAAAACCCACCTGATATGCGCTCCACACAATTGAATAGAGACGCCGTTGATTTTCTATGGGAATTGCAGAAATGACTTCTAAGCCTCAAAATAATGACTTTTTTTCCTAAGGTGGTAGGAATGAAACTCAGTGCGGGCTGGATGGGGTCCCCCCTGGGCACCGCAGACCTAAGCTTGTTTAACTCCTACCTCTTAAAGGGACCGAGAAAAAATGACCTTTTCTGCACTCCAATGTAAGTCAATGGGGCGATTTTTTGGCTATGTGCTAGAAATGAAATTCAGTGCGGATTGGATGACAGGCACCCTAGGCACCCAGGATCGGCTTTAGTTTCACGTGTATCTCTTAAGCCGGCAGAGAAAACCCACCTGATATGCGCTCCACACAATTGAATAGAGACGCCGTTGATTTTCTATGGGAATTGCAGAAATGACTTCTAAGCCTCAAAATAATGACTTTTTTTCCTAAGGTGGTAGGAATGAAACTCAGTGCGGGCTGGATGGGGTCCCCCCTGGGCACCGCAGACCTAAGCTTGTTTAACTCCTACCTCTTAAAGGGACCGAGAAAAAATGACCTTTTCTGCACTCCAATGTAAGTCAATGGGGCGATTTTTTGGCTATGTGCTAGAAATGAAATTCAGTGCGGATTGGATGACAGGCACCCTAGGCACCCAGGATCGGCTTTAGTTTCACGTGTATCTCTTAAGCCGGCAGAGAAAACCCACCTGATATGCGCTCCACACAATTGAATAGAGACGCCGTTGATTTTCTATGGGAATTGCAGAAATGACTTCTAAGCCTCAAAATAATGACTTTTTTTCCTAAGGTGGTAGGAATGAAACTCAGTGCGGGCTGGATGGGGTCCCCCCTGGGCACCGCAGACCTAAGCTTGTTTAACTCCTACCTCTTAAAGGGACCGAGAAAAAATGACCTTTTCTGCACTCCAATGTAAGTCAATGGGGCGATTTTTTGGCTATGTGCTAGAAATGAAATTCAGTGCGGATTGGATGACAGGCACCCTAGGCACCCAGGATCGGCTTTAGTTTCACGTGTATCTCTTAAGCCGGCAGAGAAAACCCACCTGATATGCGCTCCACACAATTGAATAGAGACGCCGTTGATTTTCTATGGGAATTGCAGAAATGACTTCTAAGCCTCAAAATAATGACTTTTTTTCCTAAGGTGGTAGGAATGAAACTCAGTGCGGGCTGGATGGGGTCCCCCCTGGGCACCGCAGACCTAAGCTTGTTTAACTCCTACCTCTTAAAGGGACCGAGAAAAAATGACCTTTTCTGCACTCCAATGTAAGTCAATGGGGCGATTTTTTGGCTATGTGCTAGAAATGAAATTCAGTGCGGATTGGATGACAGGCACCCTAGGCACCCAGGATCGGCTTTAGTTTCACGTGTATCTCTTAAGCCGGCAGAGAAAACCCACCTGATATGCGCTCCACACAATTGAATAGAGACGCCGTTGATTTTCTATGGGAATTGCAGAAATGACTTCTAAGCCTCAAAATAATGACTTTTTTTCCTAAGGTGGTAGGAATGAAACTCAGTGCGGGCTGGATGGGGTCCCCCCTGGGCACCGCAGACCTAAGCTTGTTTAACTCCTACCTCTTAAAGGGACCGAGAAAAAATGACCTTTTCTGCACTCCAATGTAAGTCAATGGGGCGATTTTTTGGCTATGTGCTAGAAATGAAATTCAGTGCGGATTGGATGACAGGCACCCTAGGCACCCAGGATCGGCTTTAGTTTCACGTGTATCTCTTAAGCCGGCAGAGAAAACCCACCTGATATGCGCTCCACACAATTGAATAGAGACGCCGTTGATTTTCTATGGGAATTGCAGAAATGACTTCTAAGCCTCAAAATAATGACTTTTTTTCCTAAGGTGGTAGGAATGAAACTCAGTGCGGGCTGGATGGGGTCCCCCCTGGGCACCGCAGACCTAAGCTTGTTTAACTCCTACCTCTTAAAGGGACCGAGAAAAAATGACCTTTTCTGCACTCCAATGTAAGTCAATGGGGCGATTTTTTGGCTATGTGCTAGAAATGAAATTCAGTGCGGATTGGATGACAGGCACCCTAGGCACCCAGGATCGGCTTTAGTTTCACGTGTATCTCTTAAGCCGGCAGAGAAAACCCACCTGATATGCGCTCCACACAATTGAATAGAGACGCCGTTGATTTTCTATGGGAATTGCAGAAATGACTTCTAAGCCTCAAAATAATGACTTTTTTTCCTAAGGTGGTAGGAATGAAACTCAGTGCGGGCTGGATGGGGTCCCCCCTGGGCACCGCAGACCTAAGCTTGTTTAACTCCTACCTCTTAAAGGGACCGAGAAAAAATGACCTTTTCTGCACTCCAATGTAAGTCAATGGGGCGATTTTTTGGCTATGTGCTAGAAATGAAATTCAGTGCGGATTGGATGACAGGCACCCTAGGCACCCAGGATCGGCTTTAGTTTCACGTGTATCTCTTAAGCCGGCAGAGAAAACCCACCTGATATGCGCTCCACACAATTGAATAGAGACGCCGTTGATTTTCTATGGGAATTGCAGAAATGACTTCTAAGCCTCAAAATAATGACTTTTTTTCCTAAGGTGGTAGGAATGAAACTCAGTGCGGGCTGGATGGGGTCCCCCCTGGGCACCGCAGACCTAAGCTTGTTTAACTCCTACCTCTTAAAGGGACCGAGAAAAAATGACCTTTTCTGCACTCCAATGTAAGTCAATGGGGCGATTTTTTGGCTATGTGCTAGAAATGAAATTCAGTGCGGATTGGATGACAGGCACCCTAGGCACCCAGGATCGGCTTTAGTTTCACGTGTATCTCTTAAGCCGGCAGAGAAAACCCACCTGATATGCGCTCCACACAATTGAATAGAGACGCCGTTGATTTTCTATGGGAATTGCAGAAATGACTTCTAAGCCTCAAAATAATGACTTTTTTTCCTAAGGTGGTAGGAATGAAACTCAGTGCGGGCTGGATGGGGTCCCCCCTGGGCACCGCAGACCTAAGCTTGTTTAACTCCTACCTCTTAAAGGGACCGAGAAAAAATGACCTTTTCTGCACTCCAATGTAAGTCAATGGGGCGATTTTTTGGCTATGTGCTAGAAATGAAATTCAGTGCGGATTGGATGACAGGCACCCTAGGCACCCAGGATCGGCTTTAGTTTCACGTGTATCTCTTAAGCCGGCAGAGAAAACCCACCTGATATGCGCTCCACACAATTGAATAGAGACGCCGTTGATTTTCTATGGGAATTGCAGAAATGACTTCTAAGCCTCAAAATAATGACTTTTTTTCCTAAGGTGGTAGGAATGAAACTCAGTGCGGGCTGGATGGGGTCCCCCCTGGGCACCGCAGACCTAAGCTTGTTTAACTCCTACCTCTTAAAGGGACCGAGAAAAAATGACCTTTTCTGCACTCCAATGTAAGTCAATGGGGCGATTTTTTGGCTATGTGCTAGAAATGAAATTCAGTGCGGATTGGATGACAGGCACCCTAGGCACCCAGGATCGGCTTTAGTTTCACGTGTATCTCTTAAGCCGGCAGAGAAAACCCACCTGATATGCGCTCCACACAATTGAATAGAGACGCCGTTGATTTTCTATGGGAATTGCAGAAATGACTTCTAAGCCTCAAAATAATGACTTTTTTTCCTAAGGTGGTAGGAATGAAACTCAGTGCGGGCTGGATGGGGTCCCCCCTGGGCACCGCAGACCTAAGCTTGTTTAACTCCTACCTCTTAAAGGGACCGAGAAAAAATGACCTTTTCTGCACTCCAATGTAAGTCAATGGGGCGATTTTTTGGCTATGTGCTAGAAATGAAATTCAGTGCGGATTGGATGACAGGCACCCTAGGCACCCAGGATCGGCTTTAGTTTCACGTGTATCTCTTAAGCCGGCAGAGAAAACCCACCTGATATGCGCTCCACACAATTGAATAGAGACGCCGTTGATTTTCTATGGGAATTGCAGAAATGACTTCTAAGCCTCAAAATAATGACTTTTTTTCCTAAGGTGGTAGGAATGAAACTCAGTGCGGGCTGGATGGGGTCCCCCCTGGGCACCGCAGACCTAAGCTTGTTTAACTCCTACCTCTTAAAGGGACCGAGAAAAAATGACCTTTTCTGCACTCCAATGTAAGTCAATGGGGCGATTTTTTGGCTATGTGCTAGAAATGAAATTCAGTGCGGATTGGATGACAGGCACCCTAGGCACCCAGGATCGGCTTTAGTTTCACGTGTATCTCTTAAGCCGGCAGAGAAAACCCACCTGATATGCGCTCCACACAATTGAATAGAGACGCCGTTGATTTTCTATGGGAATTGCAGAAATGACTTCTAAGCCTCAAAATAATGACTTTTTTTCCTAAGGTGGTAGGAATGAAACTCAGTGCGGGCTGGATGGGGTCCCCCCTGGGCACCGCAGACCTAAGCTTGTTTAACTCCTACCTCTTAAAGGGACCGAGAAAAAATGACCTTTTCTGCACTCCAATGTAAGTCAATGGGGCGATTTTTTGGCTATGTGCTAGAAATGAAATTCAGTGCGGATTGGATGACAGGCACCCTAGGCACCCAGGATCGGCTTTAGTTTCACGTGTATCTCTTAAGCCGGCAGAGAAAACCCACCTGATATGCGCTCCACACAATTGAATAGAGACGCCGTTGATTTTCTATGGGAATTGCAGAAATGACTTCTAAGCCTCAAAATAATGACTTTTTTTCCTAAGGTGGTAGGAATGAAACTCAGTGCGGGCTGGATGGGGTCCCCCCTGGGCACCGCAGACCTAAGCTTGTTTAACTCCTACCTCTTAAAGGGACCGAGAAAAAATGACCTTTTCTGCACTCCAATGTAAGTCAATGGGGCGATTTTTTGGCTATGTGCTAGAAATGAAATTCAGTGCGGATTGGATGACAGGCACCCTAGGCACCCAGGATCGGCTTTAGTTTCACGTGTATCTCTTAAGCCGGCAGAGAAAACCCACCTGATATGCGCTCCACACAATTGAATAGAGACGCCGTTGATTTTCTATGGGAATTGCAGAAATGACTTCTAAGCCTCAAAATAATGACTTTTTTTCCTAAGGTGGTAGGAATGAAACTCAGTGCGGGCTGGATGGGGTCCCCCCTGGGCACCGCAGACCTAAGCTTGTTTAACTCCTACCTCTTAAAGGGACCGAGAAAAAATGACCTTTTCTGCACTCCAATGTAAGTCAATGGGGCGATTTTTTGGCTATGTGCTAGAAATGAAATTCAGTGCGGATTGGATGACAGGCACCCTAGGCACCCAGGATCGGCTTTAGTTTCACGTGTATCTCTTAAGCCGGCAGAGAAAACCCACCTGATATGCGCTCCACACAATTGAATAGAGACGCCGTTGATTTTCTATGGGAATTGCAGAAATGACTTCTAAGCCTCAAAATAATGACTTTTTTTCCTAAGGTGGTAGGAATGAAACTCAGTGCGGGCTGGATGGGGTCCCCCCTGGGCACCGCAGACCTAAGCTTGTTTAACTCCTACCTCTTAAAGGGACCGAGAAAAAATGACCTTTTCTGCACTCCAATGTAAGTCAATGGGGCGATTTTTTGGCTATGTGCTAGAAATGAAATTCAGTGCGGATTGGATGACAGGCACCCTAGGCACCCAGGATCGGCTTTAGTTTCACGTGTATCTCTTAAGCCGGCAGAGAAAACCCACCTGATATGCGCTCCACACAATTGAATAGAGACGCCGTTGATTTTCTATGGGAATTGCAGAAATGACTTCTAAGCCTCAAAATAATGACTTTTTTTCCTAAGGTGGTAGGAATGAAACTCAGTGCGGGCTGGATGGGGTCCCCCCTGGGCACCGCAGACCTAAGCTTGTTTAACTCCTACCTCTTAAAGGGACCGAGAAAAAATGACCTTTTCTGCACTCCAATGTAAGTCAATGGGGCGATTTTTTGGCTATGTGCTAGAAATGAAATTCAGTGCGGATTGGATGACAGGCACCCTAGGCACCCAGGATCGGCTTTAGTTTCACGTGTATCTCTTAAGCCGGCAGAGAAAACCCACCTGATATGCGCTCCACACAATTGAATAGAGACGCCGTTGATTTTCTATGGGAATTGCAGAAATGACTTCTAAGCCTCAAAATAATGACTTTTTTTCCTAAGGTGGTAGGAATGAAACTCAGTGCGGGCTGGATGGGGTCCCCCCTGGGCACCGCAGACCTAAGCTTGTTTAACTCCTACCTCTTAAAGGGACCGAGAAAAAATGACCTTTTCTGCACTCCAATGTAAGTCAATGGGGCGATTTTTTGGCTATGTGCTAGAAATGAAATTCAGTGCGGATTGGATGACAGGCACCCTAGGCACCCAGGATCGGCTTTAGTTTCACGTGTATCTCTTAAGCCGGCAGAGAAAACCCACCTGATATGCGCTCCACACAATTGAATAGAGACGCCGTTGATTTTCTATGGGAATTGCAGAAATGACTTCTAAGCCTCAAAATAATGACTTTTTTTCCTAAGGTGGTAGGAATGAAACTCAGTGCGGGCTGGATGGGGTCCCCCCTGGGCACCGCAGACCTAAGCTTGTTTAACTCCTACCTCTTAAAGGGACCGAGAAAAAATGACCTTTTCTGCACTCCAATGTAAGTCAATGGGGCGATTTTTTGGCTATGTGCTAGAAATGAAATTCAGTGCGGATTGGATGACAGGCACCCTAGGCACCCAGGATCGGCTTTAGTTTCACGTGTATCTCTTAAGCCGGCAGAGAAAACCCACCTGATATGCGCTCCACACAATTGAATAGAGACGCCGTTGATTTTCTATGGGAATTGCAGAAATGACTTCTAAGCCTCAAAATAATGACTTTTTTTCCTAAGGTGGTAGGAATGAAACTCAGTGCGGGCTGGATGGGGTCCCCCCTGGGCACCGCAGACCTAAGCTTGTTTAACTCCTACCTCTTAAAGGGACCGAGAAAAAATGACCTTTTCTGCACTCCAATGTAAGTCAATGGGGCGATTTTTTGGCTATGTGCTAGAAATGAAATTCAGTGCGGATTGGATGACAGGCACCCTAGGCACCCAGGATCGGCTTTAGTTTCACGTGTATCTCTTAAGCCGGCAGAGAAAACCCACCTGATATGCGCTCCACACAATTGAATAGAGACGCCGTTGATTTTCTATGGGAATTGCAGAAATGACTTCTAAGCCTCAAAATAATGACTTTTTTTCCTAAGGTGGTAGGAATGAAACTCAGTGCGGGCTGGATGGGGTCCCCCCTGGGCACCGCAGACCTAAGCTTGTTTAACTCCTACCTCTTAAAGGGACCGAGAAAAAATGACCTTTTCTGCACTCCAATGTAAGTCAATGGGGCGATTTTTTGGCTATGTGCTAGAAATGAAATTCAGTGCGGATTGGATGACAGGCACCCTAGGCACCCAGGATCGGCTTTAGTTTCACGTGTATCTCTTAAGCCGGCAGAGAAAACCCACCTGATATGCGCTCCACACAATTGAATAGAGACGCCGTTGATTTTCTATGGGAATTGCAGAAATGACTTCTAAGCCTCAAAATAATGACTTTTTTTCCTAAGGTGGTAGGAATGAAACTCAGTGCGGGCTGGATGGGGTCCCCCCTGGGCACCGCAGACCTAAGCTTGTTTAACTCCTACCTCTTAAAGGGACCGAGAAAAAATGACCTTTTCTGCACTCCAATGTAAGTCAATGGGGCGATTTTTTGGCTATGTGCTAGAAATGAAATTCAGTGCGGATTGGATGACAGGCACCCTAGGCACCCAGGATCGGCTTTAGTTTCACGTGTATCTCTTAAGCCGGCAGAGAAAACCCACCTGATATGCGCTCCACACAATTGAATAGAGACGCCGTTGATTTTCTATGGGAATTGCAGAAATGACTTCTAAGCCTCAAAATAATGACTTTTTTTCCTAAGGTGGTAGGAATGAAACTCAGTGCGGGCTGGATGGGGTCCCCCCTGGGCACCGCAGACCTAAGCTTGTTTAACTCCTACCTCTTAAAGGGACCGAGAAAAAATGACCTTTTCTGCACTCCAATGTAAGTCAATGGGGCGATTTTTTGGCTATGTGCTAGAAATGAAATTCAGTGCGGATTGGATGACAGGCACCCTAGGCACCCAGGATCGGCTTTAGTTTCACGTGTATCTCTTAAGCCGGCAGAGAAAACCCACCTGATATGCGCTCCACACAATTGAATAGAGACGCCGTTGATTTTCTATGGGAATTGCAGAAATGACTTCTAAGCCTCAAAATAATGACTTTTTTTCCTAAGGTGGTAGGAATGAAACTCAGTGCGGGCTGGATGGGGTCCCCCCTGGGCACCGCAGACCTAAGCTTGTTTAACTCCTACCTCTTAAAGGGACCGAGAAAAAATGACCTTTTCTGCACTCCAATGTAAGTCAATGGGGCGATTTTTTGGCTATGTGCTAGAAATGAAATTCAGTGCGGATTGGATGACAGGCACCCTAGGCACCCAGGATCGGCTTTAGTTTCACGTGTATCTCTTAAGCCGGCAGAGAAAACCCACCTGATATGCGCTCCACACAATTGAATAGAGACGCCGTTGATTTTCTATGGGAATTGCAGAAATGACTTCTAAGCCTCAAAATAATGACTTTTTTTCCTAAGGTGGTAGGAATGAAACTCAGTGCGGGCTGGATGGGGTCCCCCCTGGGCACCGCAGACCTAAGCTTGTTTAACTCCTACCTCTTAAAGGGACCGAGAAAAAATGACCTTTTCTGCACTCCAATGTAAGTCAATGGGGCGATTTTTTGGCTATGTGCTAGAAATGAAATTCAGTGCGGATTGGATGACAGGCACCCTAGGCACCCAGGATCGGCTTTAGTTTCACGTGTATCTCTTAAGCCGGCAGAGAAAACCCACCTGATATGCGCTCCACACAATTGAATAGAGACGCCGTTGATTTTCTATGGGAATTGCAGAAATGACTTCTAAGCCTCAAAATAATGACTTTTTTTCCTAAGGTGGTAGGAATGAAACTCAGTGCGGGCTGGATGGGGTCCCCCCTGGGCACCGCAGACCTAAGCTTGTTTAACTCCTACCTCTTAAAGGGACCGAGAAAAAATGACCTTTTCTGCACTCCAATGTAAGTCAATGGGGCGATTTTTTGGCTATGTGCTAGAAATGAAATTCAGTGCGGATTGGATGACAGGCACCCTAGGCACCCAGGATCGGCTTTAGTTTCACGTGTATCTCTTAAGCCGGCAGAGAAAACCCACCTGATATGCGCTCCACACAATTGAATAGAGACGCCGTTGATTTTCTATGGGAATTGCAGAAATGACTTCTAAGCCTCAAAATAATGACTTTTTTTCCTAAGGTGGTAGGAATGAAACTCAGTGCGGGCTGGATGGGGTCCCCCCTGGGCACCGCAGACCTAAGCTTGTTTAACTCCTACCTCTTAAAGGGACCGAGAAAAAATGACCTTTTCTGCACTCCAATGTAAGTCAATGGGGCGATTTTTTGGCTATGTGCTAGAAATGAAATTCAGTGCGGATTGGATGACAGGCACCCTAGGCACCCAGGATCGGCTTTAGTTTCACGTGTATCTCTTAAGCCGGCAGAGAAAACCCACCTGATATGCGCTCCACACAATTGAATAGAGACGCCGTTGATTTTCTATGGGAATTGCAGAAATGACTTCTAAGCCTCAAAATAATGACTTTTTTTCCTAAGGTGGTAGGAATGAAACTCAGTGCGGGCTGGATGGGGTCCCCCCTGGGCACCGCAGACCTAAGCTTGTTTAACTCCTACCTCTTAAAGGGACCGAGAAAAAATGACCTTTTCTGCACTCCAATGTAAGTCAATGGGGCGATTTTTTGGCTATGTGCTAGAAATGAAATTCAGTGCGGATTGGATGACAGGCACCCTAGGCACCCAGGATCGGCTTTAGTTTCACGTGTATCTCTTAAGCCGGCAGAGAAAACCCACCTGATATGCGCTCCACACAATTGAATAGAGACGCCGTTGATTTTCTATGGGAATTGCAAAATGACTTCTAAGCCTCAAAATAATGACTTTTTTTCCTAAGGTGGTAGGAATGAAACTCAGTGCGGGCTGGATGGGGTCCCCCCTGGGCACCGCAGACCTAAGCTTGTTTAACTCCTACCTCTTAAAGGGACCGAGAAAAAATGACCTTTTCTGCACTCCAATGTAAGTCAATGGGGCGATTTTTTGGCTATGTGCTAGAAATGAAATGCAGTGCGGATTGGATGACAGGCACCCTAGGCACCCAGGATCGGCTTTAGTTTCACGTGTATCTCTTAAGCCGGCAGAGAAAACCCACCTGATATGCGCTCCACACAATTGAATAGAGACGCCGTTGATTTTCTATGGGAATTGCAGAAATGACTTCTAAGCCTCAAAATAATGACTTTTTTTCCTAAGGTGGTAGGAATGAAACTCCCTGGGCACCGCAGACCTAAGCTTGTTTAACTCCTACCTCTTAAAGGGACCGAGAAAAAATGACCTTTTCTGCACTCCAATGTAAGTCCTGGGGCGATTTTTTGGCTATGTGCTAGAAATTTTTCAGTGCGGATGGATGACAGGCACCCTAGGCACCCAGGATCGGCTTTAGTTTCACGTGTATCTCTTAAGCCGGCAGAGAAAACCCACCTGATATGCGCTCCACACAATTGAATAGAGACGCCGTTGATTTTCTATGGGAATTGCAGAAATGACTTCTAAGCCTCAAAATAATGACTTTTTTTCCTAAGGTGGTAGGAATGAAACTCAGTGCGGGCTGGATGGGGTCCCCCCTGGGCACCGCAGACCTAAGCTTGTTTAACTCCTACCTCTTAAAGGGACCGAGAAAAAATGACCTTTTCTGCACTCCAATGTAAGTCAATGGGGCGATGGGTTGGCTAATGCTGGAAATGATTGCAGGGAAGGATTACATCAAGGGCAGAGAAACCCACCATGGCTCCGCCAATTGGGGAAAGTTGATATTCTATAAGCATTGCAGAAAACTTCTAAGTCCATGGGTTGACTTTGTTTAAGGTGGCTATGTTCAGTGCGGTTGATTTCAAGACCCGTTTAACTGACCTAAAACCGAGAAAAAATGACTTTTCTGCTTCCAATGTAGAGTCAATGTTTTGCTTTTTTGGCTTTGAGAAATGATGAACCTGATTTTGGTGACACAATTGCTACAGATCCGCTTTATTTCACGTGAATCTCTTAAGCCGGCACTTTATTTGCGCTCCACACAATTGAATAGAGATGCCGTTTTCTATGTCTTTGCAGATAGGACTTCTAAGCCTCAAAATAGATCTTTTCTTGGGTGGTAGATGAATCAGTGCGGGCTGCGATGGGGTCCTTCTGGGCACCGCAGACCTAAGCTTGTTTAACTCCTACCTCTTAAAGAACCAAAAAAAATGACCTTTTCTGCACTCCAATGTAAGTCAATGGGGCGATTTTTTGGCTATGTGCTAGAAATGAAATTCATGCATTGGATGACAGGCACCCTAGGCACCCAGGATCGGCTTTAGTTTCCGTGATATCTCTTAATAGTAGTAAACCACCTGATATGCGCACACAATTGAAAGAGACGCCGTTGATTTCTATGGGAACAGAAATGACTTCTAAGCCTCAAAATAATGACTTTTTTTCTATGTTAGGAATTGTAGATAATGGGGACTCTAGCTTCTCTTATAGAAGGAAAAACTCTGCTTTTAACGACTTTTATATAAATATGATCTATATGACATGGAGAGTAATCACGGCTCAGAAAGAGACTCTATTCTTTTTATTGTAGCGTATAATAGCTATCGAGAATAGACATATTTTGTCAGATAGGACCTTTTTTACAGGTGATTCTGGAGCTACTGTCATAGAGAGGGGACAGACCATGCCCCTATTATTATCTATACAAGAAAAAAATTAATACCGATCCACATTCTATGGAGAGCAAATACATTTATTTAAAATCATCCCATATACGGCAATGAGTTGGAAAAAAATATCTCCAAGAGTTTTTTCAATTAACACAAGAGAAGATACACTATATAAATTCCATATGAATGCACACAAAGCATACAATCAGGGGAGAATTATCAAAATAGGTAGGTAAGGCCAAAAAAAATCAAGAATAAAGAAATGGAGGATATTTTAAAAAATACATGACCTGAAATCTTAAATAAAGAAACATCCACCTACTAGAGATGTTGAGTGGTGGGGTGGGTTTGGGGTTTGATGGGGGGCAGACCTACCTTTTGGGAAATAAGAACCTTAAGAGACAATAAGACCTTCTTTTGCAGAGTATGAAAAAAGAATAGAAAAAATAGGCGCCAATTTTTATAATTTTAATAATAAATCAAGCAAACTTTTGGCCATACAGGTTCAAACAACAACATAAAGATGGAATAAAATCCCCTTCCTTGGAATAAAGGATAAATAGGGAAAGTTTTTGCCCCACATGATATAGCTAACGAATTATGAATATGCATAAAAGTCTTATAACCTTAAAAAATGACCCTTTTCAGACACTACTATGAACTCCATAACTGATTTTTGGCAAAATGTACCTACCAAAAAATCCCAGAACAATAGATTATCCTGAACTCCTATCCTAGGAACGAGAAATCAAACAAGCTATTCCTGTACCTCTAAAATAAAATTCCCGCCAAGATGGCTATCCAATGAATATTTAATAAACGATGTAAAGATATTTTAACCCCCATCCTGACCCCTTTTTCCAAAATGCATGAGTATGGGTTCTTTCCTGAAAGAAAAATCTTCAAGCTATCATTGGTACTCTACCCAAACAAAGAAAAGAACCAGATACCCCCCAATTGTAGGCCTATTCATATTGAATTGTGACCTAAAATTTACGCAAAAATAGGGCCTCTAGATTAAATAAAATCATTCCATTGCTGGTTGGAGGGGATCAAGTGGGACCGTAAAAAGGAGACATGGTGCTGACAATACTAGAAGGGTATTGAATTAATGACACTATGTGGAATTATAGGAAGATGGAGGCAGTTTTCTGGCCCTAGATGCCGAGAAGGCCTGTGACAGAATTAAATGCCAATAACTTCTGCGCTCTAGGTGCTATGGGTTTTGAAGGTCCCATTTTGAATGCTATCACGCCTGCATGCAATCCATCTGCAAAAGTATTTTGTAAGGTCTTTATCAGATGCCTCCAATTTCAATGGGAACCCGTCAGGGTTGTCCCTTATCCCCTACAATGTTCATCTTGTAAATAGAACCTTGGCCTAAATGTTAAGATCCCATCAAAAAAATGATGGATTAAAAATGGGGATTCTCACTTGATTCTATATATGCATGATGACATCATTCTTACAATGGCCAACCCTATGACATCATAACCAATGTAATGACACACTTAATGAATTGGCCATTGTTTACTATTCTTAAATCAATCAAAATCTCAGGCACTTCCAATTAATATTCCTAAAGAGACATGATAGACTCGCATAAATTTCCCTTTGATTGGCAAACTCAACTTCGATTAAATTATTGGGAATCAAATACTAGCTCTTTAAATTAACAGATAAACTAAATTTCATGTTCCTTTTATCAAAAAAATGAAAGAGATACACTATATTGCTAAAATGAGGCCTCCTGGTTGGGTAGATTGCTACCAAAATGCTCCTCCTTCGAAGCTGTTGTATCTCTTTAGGAATGTCCTTATCACTTTGCCTATTCCTCTTTTCCAAAATAGACCATATTATCCAAACTACATTTGGGCTGGTAAACAAATGAGGATTGCATATAATATTTAGTCTAAACATAAATCTTTTGGTGGCCTAGGGTACCTGACGCTAAAAGGTACCACATAAGTCAACTCTAGTGTCCATCAATTAAAAATGGAACAATACACTTGATCCACCAATTGGGTAAAGATTGAAAAAATTTTTAGAATGACATTGAACCGGCATTATTTATCTATTACATTTTGGGAAATATCCTACACCAAAACATTTAACCCTAGGATACCTATAGACACTATATATAATTGGAAATTGGCTATAATTTTTCATATATTGGAATCCAATAAATACATAAAGCATCTCCTCTTTAGTATATTAAGTACGCCATTCAAGACATTGACCTGTGCTGTTGGTCAGAAAAGGTATTAATACAGTGGACAAGATCCTTTCCAATTCCAAATATTGATTTTGCCACACTGAAAGACAGATTTCATTGAGAGATAGGGAAATTTTTAATATTACGTAAAAAAAGATTTCTTGGAAAACCATAACTACGAACTATTATGGTTGCCATCATAATTTATCTATATTAAAAGAACTCGTTAGGCTGAGGCCGCAGATATAATGATCTATTGGAAATACATGAATTTCCAAAATGATAAACCACCTCTCACATGGGGAAAGGAATGGACATAACCTATTACTTCTGAACAATGGATTGAAGCAAATATCTTTCACTTTGAAGGCTTAAAACATTACTCATGTTGAAGCTATCACAAAAAACGTGGAGGTTTGGTACTATACCCTGTGAAAAATAAGTAAATGTACCCCATAATTCTGACCCTGTTGGAGGAATGTGGGTGTGTAGGAAATCTGTCTCATCTATATGGTAGCCCAAATATCAGTAGATTTGGAGCGATGTATTTGATCTTTTATCAAAAATTGTTGCGGTCATGAATGTGTCTTTATAATCCTCAATTGGTATTGATTAGATAGGATCTCCCTAACTGTACCTATTAATGAGAGATTTAAACATGCAAATTACTGGTCATAGCCAAACTAGTTTACCAGATACGGGAGGAACTGTACAGGGCCCTTCTATGGAAAGTTAAAAAATAGTATGAAACTGTGCTACTCATAGAAGAAATATAGCAATTGGTCGAACACATCTACCAAGTTTCAAAATTGGGGATTTATGGAAGGAAAGTTATGAAACTGAATTGTAATATCTTACTATCGCATCCATTAGTGAATAAATCTGGTTGACTATTTCATCTTTTTTTCTCAAGGATATTACACAAGTGATATCTAGGCCTCAAATATTTCTTTCATTTCCTAACTCTGCTATTTAATCAAATTTGAATTGATGAATTTGACCGCAATATCTGCTCTGTTTTTTCTCTTTTGCTTAGTTGTACTAGTCTGTTCCTTTTCTTTTAAGGTTATGAGAAAATGAGTTTTTCTGTTTTGAAATATAATTCTCTGGAAGCCTTTTGGCTTTTCCAGAAATGAAATTGTTTTATTTGCATCAATGTATGGCTTTGCTATGATAAAACTGGCTTTAGTTCCACGTGTAAAACTTGTAAAGAGAAAACCCACCTGATATGCGCTCCACACAATTGAATAGAGACGCCGTTGATTTTCTATGGGAATTGCAGAAATGACTTCTAAGCCTTAAAATAATGACTTTTTTTCCTAGGTGGTAGGAATGAAACTCAGTGCGGGCTGGATGGGGTCCCCCCTGGGCACCGCAGACCTAAGCTGTTTAACTCCTACCTCTTAAAGGGACCGAGAAAAAATGACCTTTTCTGCACTCCAATGTAAGTCAATGGGGCGATTTTTTGGCTATGTGCTAGAAATGAAATGCAGTGCGGATTGGATGACAGGCACCCTAGGCACCCAGGATCGGCTTTAGTTTCACGTGTATCTCTTAAGCCGGCAGAGAAAACCCACCTGATATGCGCTCCACACAATTGAATAGAGACGCCGTTGATTTTCTATGGGAATTGCAGAAATGACTTCTAAGCCTCAAAATAATGACTTTTTTCCTAAGGTGGTAGGAATGAAACTCAGTGCGGGCTGGATGGGGTCCCCCTGGGCACCGCAGACCTAAGCTTGTTTAACTCCTACCTCTTAAAGGGACCGAGAAAAAATGACCTTTTCTGCACTCCAATGTAAGTCAATGGGGCGATTTTTTGGCTATGTGCTAGAAATGAAATTCAGTGCGGATTGGATGACAGGCACCCTAGGCACCCAGGATCGGCTTTAGTTTCACGTGTATCTCTTAAGCCGGCAGAGAAAACCCACCTGATATGCGCTCCACACAATTGAATAGAGACGCCGTTGATTTTCTATGGGAATTGCAGAAATGACTTCTAAGCCTCAAAATAATGACTTTTTTTCCTAAGGTGGTAGGAATGAAACTCAGTGCGGGCTGGATGGGGTCCCCCTGGGCACCGCAGACCTAAGCTTGTTTAACTCCTACCTCTTAAAGGGACCGAGAAAAAATGACCTTTTCTGCACTCCAATGTAAGTCAATGGGGCGATTTTTTGGCTATGTGCTAGAAATGAAATTCAGTGCGGATTGGATGACAGGCACCCTAGGCACCCAGGATCGGCTTTAGTTTCACGTGTATCTCTTAAGCCGGCAGAGAAAACCCACCTGATATGCGCTCCACACAATTGAATAGAGACGCCGTTGATTTTCTATGGGAATTGCAGAAATGACTTCTAAGCCTCAAAATAATGACTTTTTTCCTAAGGTGGTAGGAATGAAACTCAGTGCGGGCTGGATGGGGTCCCCCCTGGGCACCGCAGACCTAAGCTTGTTTAACTCCTACCTCTTAAAGGACCGAGAAAAAATGACCTTTTCTGCACTCCAATGTAAGTCAATGGGGCGATTTTTTGGCTATGTGCTAGAAATGAAATTCAGTGCGGATTGGATGACAGGCACCCTAGGCACCCAGGATCGGCTTTAGTTTCACGTGTATCTCTTAAGCCGGCAGAGAAAACCCACCTGATATGCGCTCCACACAATTGAATAGAGACGCCGTTGATTTCTATGGGAATTGCAGAAATGACTTCTAAGCCTCAAAATAATGACTTTTTTTCCTAAGGTGGTAGGAATGAAACTCAGTGCGGGCTGGATGGGGTCCCCCTGGGCACCGCAGACCTAAGCTTGTTTAACTCCTACCTCTTAAAGGGACCGAGAAAAAATGACCTTTTCTGCACTCCAATGTAAGTCAATGGGGCGATTTTTTGGCTATGTGCTAGAAATGAAATTCAGTGCGGATTGGATGACAGGCACCCTAGGCACCCAGGATCGGCTTTAGTTTCACGTGTATCTCTTAAGCCGGCAGAGAAAACCCACCTGATATGCGCTCCACACAATTGAATAGAGACGCCATTGATTTTCTATGGGAATTGCAGAAATGACTTCTAAGCCTCAAATAATGACTTTTTTTCCTAAGGTGGTAGGAATGAAACTCAGTGCGGGCTGGATGGGGTCCCCCCTGGGCACCGCAGACCTAAGCTTGTTTAACTCCTACCTCTTAAAGGACCGAGAAAAAATGACCTTTTCTGCACTCCAATGTAAGTCAATGGGGCGATTTTTTGGCTATGTGCTAGAAATGAAATTCAGTGCGGATTGGATGACAGGCACCCTAGGCACCCAGGATCGGCTTTAGTTTCACGTGTATCTCTTAAGCCGGCAGAGAAAACCCACCTGATATGCGCTCCACACAATGAATAGAGACGCCGTTGATTTTCTATGGGAATTGCAGAAATGACTTCTAAGCCTCAAAATAATGACTTTTTTTCCTAAGGTGGTAGGAATGAAACTCAGTGCGGGCTGGATGGGGTCCCCCCTGGGCACCGCAGACCTAAGCTTGTTTAACTCCTACCTCTTAAAGGGACCGAGAAAAAATGACCTTTTCTGCACTCCAATGTAAGTCAATGGGGCGATTTTTTGGCTATGTGCTAGAAATGAAATGCAGTGCGGATTGGATGACAGGCACCCTAGGCACCCAGGATCGGCTTTAGTTTCACGTGTATCTCTTAAGCCGGCAGAGAAAACCCACCTGATATGCGCTCCACACAATTGAATAGAGACGCCGTTGATTTTCTATGGGAATTGCAGAAATGACTTCTAAGCCTCAAAATAATGACTTTTTTTTCCTAAGGTGGTAGGAATGAAACTCAGTGCGGGCTGGATGGGGTCCCCCCTGGGCACCGCAGACCTAAGCTTGTTTAACTCCTACCTCTTAAAGGGACCGAGAAAAAATGACCTTTTCTGCACTCCAATGTAAGTCAATGGGGCGATTTTTTGGCTATGTGCTAGAAATGAAATTCAGTGCGGATTGGATGACAGGCACCCTAGGCACCCAGGATCGGCTTTAGTTTCACGTGTATCTCTTAAGCCGGCAGAGAAAACCCACCTGATATGCGCTCCACACAATTGAATAGAGACGCCAGTTGATTTTCTATGGGAATTGCAGAAATGACTTCTAAGCCTCAAAATAATGACTTTTTTTCCTAAGGTGGTAGGAATGAAACTCAGTGTGGGCTGGATGGGGTCCCCCCTGGGCACCGCAGACCTAAGCTTGTTTAACTCCTACCTCTTAAAGGGACCGAGAAAAAATGACCTTTTCTGCACTCCAATGTAAGTCAATGGGGCGATTTTTTGGCTATGTGCTAGAAATGAAATTCAGTGCGGATTGGATGACAGGCACCCTAGGCACCCAGGATCGGCTTTAGTTTCACGTGTATCTCTTAAGCCGGCAGAGAAAACCCACCTGATATGCGCTCCACACAATTGAATAGAGACGCCGTTGATTTTCTATGGGAATTGCAGAAATGACTTCTAAGCCTCAAAATAATGACTTTTTTTCCTAAGGTGGTAGGAATGAAACTCAGTGCGGGCTGGATGGGGTCCCCCCTGGGCACCGCAGACCTAAGCTTGTTTAACTCCTACCTCTTAAAGGGACCGAGAAAAAATGACCTTTTCTGCACTCCAATGTAAGTCAATGGGGCGATTTTTTGGCTATGTGCTAGAAATGAAATTCAGTGCGGATTGGATGACAGGCACCCTAGGCACCCAGGATCGGCTTTAGTTTCACGTGTATCTCTTAAGCCGGCAGAGAAAACCCACCTGATATGCGCTCCACACAATTGAATTAGAGACGCCGTTGATTTTCTATGGGAATTGCAGAAATGACTTCTAAGCCTCAAAATAATGACTTTTTTTCCTAAGGTGGTAGGAATGAAACTCAGTGCGGGCTGGATGGGGTCCCCCCTGGGCACCGCAGACCTAAGCTTGTTTAACTCCTACCTCTTAAAGGGACCGAGAAAAAATGACCTTTTCTGCACTCCAATGTAAGTCAATGGGGCGATTTTTTGGCTATGTGCTAGAAATGAAATTCAGTGCGGATTGGATGACAGGCACCCTAGGCACCCAGGATCGGCTTTAGTTTCACGTGTATCTCTTAAGCCGGCAGAGAAAACCCACCTGATATGCGCTCCACACAATTGAATAGAGACGCCGTTGATTTTCTATGGGAATTGCAGAAATGACTTCTAAGCCTCAAAATAATGACTTTTTTTCCTAAGGTGGTAGGAATGAAACTCAGTGCGGGCTGGATGGGGTCCCCCCTGGGCACCGCAGACCTAAGCTTGTTTAACTCCTACCTCTTAAAGGGACCGAGAAAAAATGACCTTTTCTGCACTCCAATGTAAGTCAATGGGGCGATTTTTTGGCTATGTGCTAGAAATGAAATTCAGTGCGGATTGGATGACAGGCACCCTAGGCACCCAGGATCGGCTTTAGTTTCACGTGTATCTCTTAAGCCGGCAGAGAAAACCCACCTGATATGCGCTCCACACAATTGAATAGAGACGCCAGTTGATTTTCTATGGGAATTGCAGAAATGACTTCTAAGCCTCAAAATAATGACTTTTTTTCCTAAGGTGGTAGGAATGAAACTCAGTGCGGGCTGGATGGGGTCCCCCCTGGGCACCGCAGACCTAAGCTTGTTTAACTCCTACCTCTTAAAGGGACCGAGAAAAAATGACCTTTTCTGCACTCCAATGTAAGTCAATGGGGCGATTTTTTGGCTATGTGCTAGAAATGAAATTCAGTGCGGATTGGATGACAGGCACCCTAGGCACCCAGGATCGGCTTTAGTTTCACGTGTATCTCTTAAGCCGGCAGAGAAAACCCACCTGATATGCGCTCCACACAATTGAATTAGAGACGCCGTTGATTTTCTATGGGAATTGCAGAAATGACTTCTAAGCCTCAAAATAATGACTTTTTTTCCTAAGGTGGTAGGAATGAAACTCAGTGCGGGCTGGATGGGGTCCCCCCTGGGCACCGCAGACCTAAGCTTGTTTAACTCCTACCTCTTAAAGGGACCGAGAAAAAATGACCTTTTCTGCACTCCAATGTAAGTCAATGGGGCGATTTTTTGGCTATGTGCTAGAAATGAAATTCAGTGCGGATTGGATGACAGGCACCCTAGGCACCCAGGATCGGCTTTAGTTTCACGTGTATCTCTTAAGCCGGCAGAGAAAACCCACCTGATATGCGCTCCACACAATTGAATAGAGACGCCGTTGATTTTCTATGGGAATTGCAGAAATGACTTCTAAGCCTCAAAATAATGACTTTTTTTCCTAAGGTGGTAGGAATGAAACTCAGTGCGGGCTGGATGGGGTCCCCCCTGGGCACCGCAGACCTAAGCTTGTTTAACTCCTACCTCTTAAAGGGACCGAGAAAAAATGACCTTTTCTGCACTCCAATGTAAGTCAATGGGGCGATTTTTTGGCTATGTGCTAGAAATGAAATTCAGTGCGGATTGGATGACAGGCACCCTAGGCACCCAGGATCGGCTTTAGTTTCACGTGTATCTCTTAAGCCGGCAGAGAAAACCCACCTGATATGCGCTCCACACAATTGAATAGAGACGCCGTTGATTTTCTATGGGAATTGCAGAAATGACTTCTAAGCCTCAAAATAATGACTTTTTTTCCTAAGGTGGTAGGAATGAAACTCAGTGCGGGCTGGATGGGGTCCCCCCTGGGCACCGCAGACCTAAGCTTGTTTAACTCCTACCTCTTAAAGGGACCGAGAAAAAATGACCTTTTCTGCACTCCAATGTAAGTCAATGGGGCGATTTTTTGGCTATGTGCTAGAAATGAAATTCAGTGCGGATTGGATGACAGGCACCCTAGGCACCCAGGATCGGCTTTAGTTTCACGTGTATCTCTTAAGCCGGCAGAGAAAACCCACCTGATATGCGCTCCACACAATTGAATAGAGACGCCGTTGATTTTCTATGGGAATTGCAGAAATGACTTCTAAGCCTCAAAATAATGACTTTTTTTCCTAAGGTGGTAGGAATGAAACTCAGTGCGGGCTGGATGGGGTCCCCCCTGGGCACCGCAGACCTAAGCTTGTTTAACTCCTACCTCTTAAAGGGACCGAGAAAAAATGACCTTTTCTGCACTCCAATGTAAGTCAATGGGGCGATTTTTTGGCTATGTGCTAGAAATGAAATTCAGTGCGGATTGGATGACAGGCACCCTAGGCACCCAGGATCGGCTTTAGTTTCACGTGTATCTCTTAAGCCGGCAGAGAAAACCCACCTGATATGCGCTCCACACAATTGAATTAGAGACGCCGTTGATTTTCTATGGGAATTGCAGAAATGACTTCTAAGCCTCAAAATAATGACTTTTTTTCCTAAGGTGGTAGGAATGAAACTCAGTGCGGGCTGGATGGGGTCCCCCCTGGGCACCGCAGACCTAAGCTTGTTTAACTCCTACCTCTTAAAGGGACCGAGAAAAAATGACCTTTTCTGCACTCCAATGTAAGTCAATGGGGCGATTTTTTGGCTATGTGCTAGAAATGAAATTCAGTGCGGATTGGATGACAGGCACCCTAGGCACCCAGGATCGGCTTTAGTTTCACGTGTATCTCTTAAGCCGGCAGAGAAAACCCACCTGATATGCGCTCCACACAATTGAATTAGAGACGCCGTTGATTTTCTATGGGAATTGCAGAAATGACTTCTAAGCCTCAAAATAATGACTTTTTTTCCTAAGGTGGTAGGAATGAAACTCAGTGCGGGCTGGATGGGGTCCCCCCTGGGCACCGCAGACCTAAGCTTGTTTAACTCCTACCTCTTAAAGGGACCGAGAAAAAATGACCTTTTCTGCACTCCAATGTAAGTCAATGGGGCGATTTTTTGGCTATGTGCTAGAAATGAAATTCAGTGCGGATTGGATGACAGGCACCCTAGGCACCCAGGATCGGCTTTAGTTTCACGTGTATCTCTTAAGCCGGCAGAGAAAACCCACCTGATATGCGCTCCACACAATTGAATAGAGACGCCAGTTGATTTTCTATGGGAATTGCAGAAATGACTTCTAAGCCTCAAAATAATGACTTTTTTTCCTAAGGTGGTAGGAATGAAACTCAGTGCGGGCTGGATGGGGTCCCCCCTGGGCACCGCAGACCTAAGCTTGTTTAACTCCTACCTCTTAAAGGGACCGAGAAAAAATGACCTTTTCTGCACTCCAATGTAAGTCAATGGGGCGATTTTTTGGCTATGTGCTAGAAATGAAATTCAGTGCGGATTGGATGACAGGCACCCTAGGCACCCAGGATCGGCTTTAGTTTCACGTGTATCTCTTAAGCCGGCAGAGAAAACCCACCTGATATGCGCTCCACACAATTGAATTAGAGACGCCGTTGATTTTCTATGGGAATTGCAGAAATGACTTCTAAGCCTCAAAATAATGACTTTTTTTCCTAAGGTGGTAGGAATGAAACTCAGTGCGGGCTGGATGGGGTCCCCCCTGGGCACCGCAGACCTAAGCTTGTTTAACTCCTACCTCTTAAAGGGACCGAGAAAAAATGACCTTTTCTGCACTCCAATGTAAGTCAATGGGGCGATTTTTTGGCTATGTGCTAGAAATGAAATTCAGTGCGGATTGGATGACAGGCACCCTAGGCACCCAGGATCGGCTTTAGTTTCACGTGTATCTCTTAAGCCGGCAGAGAAAACCCACCTGATATGCGCTCCACACAATTGAATAGAGACGCCGTTGATTTTCTATGGGAATTGCAGAAATGACTTCTAAGCCTCAAAATAATGACTTTTTTTCCTAAGGTGGTAGGAATGAAACTCAGTGCGGGCTGGATGGGGTCCCCCCTGGGCACCGCAGACCTAAGCTTGTTTAACTCCTACCTCTTAAAGGGACCGAGAAAAAATGACCTTTTCTGCACTCCAATGTAAGTCAATGGGGCGATTTTTTGGCTATGTGCTAGAAATGAAATTCAGTGCGGATTGGATGACAGGCACCCTAGGCACCCAGGATCGGCTTTAGTTTCACGTGTATCTCTTAAGCCGGCAGAGAAAACCCACCTGATATGCGCTCCACACAATTGAATTAGAGACGCCGTTGATTTTCTATGGGAATTGCAGAAATGACTTCTAAGCCTCAAAATAATGACTTTTTTTCCTAAGGTGGTAGGAATGAAACTCAGTGCGGGCTGGATGGGGTCCCCCCTGGGCACCGCAGACCTAAGCTTGTTTAACTCCTACCTCTTAAAGGGACCGAGAAAAAATGACCTTTTCTGCACTCCAATGTAAGTCAATGGGGCGATTTTTTGGCTATGTGCTAGAAATGAAATTCAGTGCGGATTGGATGACAGGCACCCTAGGCACCCAGGATCGGCTTTAGTTTCACGTGTATCTCTTAAGCCGGCAGAGAAAACCCACCTGATATGCGCTCCACACAATTGAATAGAGACGCCGTTGATTTTCTATGGGAATTGCAGAAATGACTTCTAAGCCTCAAAATAATGACTTTTTTTCCTAAGGTGGTAGGAATGAAACTCAGTGCGGGCTGGATGGGGTCCCCCCTGGGCACCGCAGACCTAAGCTTGTTTAACTCCTACCTCTTAAAGGGACCGAGAAAAAATGACCTTTTCTGCACTCCAATGTAAGTCAATGGGGCGATTTTTTGGCTATGTGCTAGAAATGAAATTCAGTGCGGATTGGATGACAGGCACCCTAGGCACCCAGGATCGGCTTTAGTTTCACGTGTATCTCTTAAGCCGGCAGAGAAAACCCACCTGATATGCGCTCCACACAATTGAATAGAGACGCCGTTGATTTTCTATGGGAATTGCAGAAATGACTTCTAAGCCTCAAAATAATGACTTTTTTTCCTAAGGTGGTAGGAATGAAACTCAGTGCGGGCTGGATGGGGTCCCCCCTGGGCACCGCAGACCTAAGCTTGTTTAACTCCTACCTCTTAAAGGGACCGAGAAAAAATGACCTTTTCTGCACTCCAATGTAAGTCAATGGGGCGATTTTTTGGCTATGTGCTAGAAATGAAATTCAGTGCGGATTGGATGACAGGCACCCTAGGCACCCAGGATCGGCTTTAGTTTCACGTGTATCTCTTAAGCCGGCAGAGAAAACCCACCTGATATGCGCTCCACACAATTGAATAGAGACGCCGTTGATTTTCTATGGGAATTGCAGAAATGACTTCTAAGCCTCAAAATAATGACTTTTTTTCCTAAGGTGGTAGGAATGAAACTCAGTGCGGGCTGGATGGGGTCCCCCCTGGGCACCGCAGACCTAAGCTTGTTTAACTCCTACCTCTTAAAGGGACCGAGAAAAAATGACCTTTTCTGCACTCCAATGTAAGTCAATGGGGCGATTTTTTGGCTATGTGCTAGAAATGAAATTCAGTGCGGATTGGATGACAGGCACCCTAGGCACCCAGGATCGGCTTTAGTTTCACGTGTATCTCTTAAGCCGGCAGAGAAAACCCACCTGATATGCGCTCCACACAATTGAATAGAGACGCCAGTTGATTTTCTATGGGAATTGCAGAAATGACTTCTAAGCCTCAAAATAATGACTTTTTTTCCTAAGGTGGTAGGAATGAAACTCAGTGCGGGCTGGATGGGGTCCCCCCTGGGCACCGCAGACCTAAGCTTGTTTAACTCCTACCTCTTAAAGGGACCGAGAAAAAATGACCTTTTCTGCACTCCAATGTAAGTCAATGGGGCGATTTTTTGGCTATGTGCTAGAAATGAAATTCAGTGCGGATTGGATGACAGGCACCCTAGGCACCCAGGATCGGCTTTAGTTTCACGTGTATCTCTTAAGCCGGCAGAGAAAACCCACCTGATATGCGCTCCACACAATTGAATTAGAGACGCCGTTGATTTTCTATGGGAATTGCAGAAATGACTTCTAAGCCTCAAAATAATGACTTTTTTTCCTAAGGTGGTAGGAATGAAACTCAGTGCGGGCTGGATGGGGTCCCCCCTGGGCACCGCAGACCTAAGCTTGTTTAACTCCTACCTCTTAAAGGGACCGAGAAAAAATGACCTTTTCTGCACTCCAATGTAAGTCAATGGGGCGATTTTTTGGCTATGTGCTAGAAATGAAATTCAGTGCGGATTGGATGACAGGCACCCTAGGCACCCAGGATCGGCTTTAGTTTCACGTGTATCTCTTAAGCCGGCAGAGAAAACCCACCTGATATGCGCTCCACACAATTGAATTAGAGACGCCGTTGATTTTCTATGGGAATTGCAGAAATGACTTCTAAGCCTCAAAATAATGACTTTTTTTCCTAAGGTGGTAGGAATGAAACTCAGTGCGGGCTGGATGGGGTCCCCCCTGGGCACCGCAGACCTAAGCTTGTTTAACTCCTACCTCTTAAAGGGACCGAGAAAAAATGACCTTTTCTGCACTCCAATGTAAGTCAATGGGGCGATTTTTTGGCTATGTGCTAGAAATGAAATTCAGTGCGGATTGGATGACAGGCACCCTAGGCACCCAGGATCGGCTTTAGTTTCACGTGTATCTCTTAAGCCGGCAGAGAAAACCCACCTGATATGCGCTCCACACAATTGAATAGAGACGCCAGTTGATTTTCTATGGGAATTGCAGAAATGACTTCTAAGCCTCAAAATAATGACTTTTTTTCCTAAGGTGGTAGGAATGAAACTCAGTGCGGGCTGGATGGGGTCCCCCCTGGGCACCGCAGACCTAAGCTTGTTTAACTCCTACCTCTTAAAGGGACCGAGAAAAAATGACCTTTTCTGCACTCCAATGTAAGTCAATGGGGCGATTTTTTGGCTATGTGCTAGAAATGAAATTCAGTGCGGATTGGATGACAGGCACCCTAGGCACCCAGGATCGGCTTTAGTTTCACGTGTATCTCTTAAGCCGGCAGAGAAAACCCACCTGATATGCGCTCCACACAATTGAATTAGAGACGCCGTTGATTTTCTATGGGAATTGCAGAAATGACTTCTAAGCCTCAAAATAATGACTTTTTTTCCTAAGGTGGTAGGAATGAAACTCAGTGCGGGCTGGATGGGGTCCCCCCTGGGCACCGCAGACCTAAGCTTGTTTAACTCCTACCTCTTAAAGGGACCGAGAAAAAATGACCTTTTCTGCACTCCAATGTAAGTCAATGGGGCGATTTTTTGGCTATGTGCTAGAAATGAAATTCAGTGCGGATTGGATGACAGGCACCCTAGGCACCCAGGATCGGCTTTAGTTTCACGTGTATCTCTTAAGCCGGCAGAGAAAACCCACCTGATATGCGCTCCACACAATTGAATAGAGACGCCGTTGATTTTCTATGGGAATTGCAGAAATGACTTCTAAGCCTCAAAATAATGACTTTTTTTCCTAAGGTGGTAGGAATGAAACTCAGTGCGGGCTGGATGGGGTCCCCCCTGGGCACCGCAGACCTAAGCTTGTTTAACTCCTACCTCTTAAAGGGACCGAGAAAAAATGACCTTTTCTGCACTCCAATGTAAGTCAATGGGGCGATTTTTTGGCTATGTGCTAGAAATGAAATTCAGTGCGGATTGGATGACAGGCACCCTAGGCACCCAGGATCGGCTTTAGTTTCACGTGTATCTCTTAAGCCGGCAGAGAAAACCCACCTGATATGCGCTCCACACAATTGAATAGAGACGCCGTTGATTTTCTATGGGAATTGCAGAAATGACTTCTAAGCCTCAAAATAATGACTTTTTTTCCTAAGGTGGTAGGAATGAAACTCAGTGCGGGCTGGATGGGGTCCCCCCTGGGCACCGCAGACCTAAGCTTGTTTAACTCCTACCTCTTAAAGGGACCGAGAAAAAATGACCTTTTCTGCACTCCAATGTAAGTCAATGGGGCGATTTTTTGGCTATGTGCTAGAAATGAAATTCAGTGCGGATTGGATGACAGGCACCCTAGGCACCCAGGATCGGCTTTAGTTTCACGTGTATCTCTTAAGCCGGCAGAGAAAACCCACCTGATATGCGCTCCACACAATTGAATTAGAGACGCCGTTGATTTTCTATGGGAATTGCAGAAATGACTTCTAAGCCTCAAAATAATGACTTTTTTTTCCTAAGGTGGTAGGAATGAAACTCAGTGCGGGCTGGATGGGGTCCCCCCTGGGCACCGCAGACCTAAGCTTGTTTAACTCCTACCTCTTAAAGGGACCGAGAAAAAATGACCTTTTCTGCACTCCAATGTAAGTCAATGGGGCGATTTTTTGGCTATGTGCTAGAAATGAAATTCAGTGCGGATTGGATGACAGGCACCCTAGGCACCCAGGATCGGCTTTAGTTTCACGTGTATCTCTTAAGCCGGCAGAGAAAACCCACCTGAAGGGGCGTGGCTTGGCACTGGAGGAAGATGGCTGCTTGAACTCAGAGCTCCTGCTCAGCAACTAGTAAATACAGCATTTTGGACCTCTCCTCCTCCTGCTTTAAATCGGCTGGAAAGACCCTTGACAACTCAGGATGTCTTCAGGAACCAGAAGGAATACAAAGAAGTCCTCAGAGATCTCTAAGCTTCCAGATTTCTTTGTTGTTAAAGAAGCTGGGGATTTTCAAGATGGCTCCCGTCCTAAAACAAGACAGAGCCAGAAGCACAACAAGCTCCATCAGAGATCATGTCTTCTGCACAGAAGAAAAAAACTGTGAGTAGACCGCCGAAAGCAGTTCAGTTCCACCTCAACCAAAGGTCCCAGGTATGAAAGATTGGGGCACAGATGATAGTAGAGAAAGTGAAGATATGGCAAGATCAGTGAGGAAGCGCACAGTACAAAAGATTAGAGATGATACTGAATCACCATCATGTTCTCCCCCTTTAGAAAGCCCTGATAAACACAGAGTGAGATCTTCAGGAAAGAGATTGAGGGGGCTGTGGGAGGTATGGATTCAGATGAAGAAACTGACTCTTTAATGCTAGAACTGGATAATGTGGAGACCTCCAGTGCACCTCTGTCTGGAGACTCTATGAAGCTTATGCTTTGTGCGTTTAAAAAATCTATACGATCTGACTTTATGAATATGCTGAATCCTGTTAAAAAAGCTGTTGCTGCGGCTGAAGCTAGAATATTACACACTAGAAAATAAAATGTCTGATATGACAACATCTCACAACGATTTAATTGATGCCCATTATGAACTTGAAAATCAGACACAAAGTATTAAAATGAAAATCGCCGATCTAGAAGATAGAGCGAGAAGGAACAACATCAAATTTAGAGGCATCCCAGAGAGTGTGGTAAATACAGATCTAAAAAACTACGTACAAGAATACGTAATGCTGCTTCTACCAGATTGCTCGGCTACAGATATGCTAATTGACAGAATTCATCGCATTCCGAAACCAAATTTTCTCCCAGATGATGTCCCTAGGGATGTCTTAGCAAGGTTTCATTTTTATCACATAAAAGAATCTCTGATGTCGTCTTCAAGGAACGCTCCAGACCTTCCTGAAAGATTCAAAAAATTGCAGTTATTCACGGACTTATCTGCAGATACTTTACAGCAGAGACGAAAATTATTACCAATCACAAAAGCCCTCAGAGAGAATAAAATAATATACCGTTGGGGCTTTCCGGTCAAACTTCTCGTGTTAAAAGATGGAAAAACTTTTATCATTAAGAATTTAGAAGAAGGCATGGCAATGCTGAACAGATGGAATATTGCAGTGAAGGAAATAAATCAACGTCCTAAACCAACGCATGTCCCGCCAGATTGGAGGAAAGTTGGTCGCTGATAAGCATTTTGCAGGAAACTTTGAGTTCATCCTTGACCTTGTTCATAATGACTATGTTCAAGAAGTTGATTTCAAGATCCCGTTTCAAGTGGACTAAACCCCCCCACAAAGAGTTATTCTGCTACATTTGCAGAGTTATTTTGTTTTTTGTTCTGTTTTTCTGCTTTGATTGTTATATATCTCTAATGTCTTTTTTTTTGTGTGAGCAGAATTGCGTGGAAATCCGAGAAATTTCAAGTGCATCTATGATAAGTATCAAGGCTGTTATTTGCGATATCTATGTGTATAAGTATGGTTGTTAAGTTCATGTCTTTGAATGTTAATGGGCTTAATACCCCTTATAAGAGATCTCAACTTTGGAGGGAAATCCATAAGTCTAAATGCGATGTTATCGCTATTCAGGAGACCCACTTAGTGGAAAAGGATAACATAAGAATTCAAAACAAAAATTTTCCCAACATCTTCTATTCAAACTTTAAGTCTAAATCTAGAGGTATATTTATAGCTATCAAAAATACTATAGCATTTAAACTGATTAAAACTATTAGCGACCCTAACGGTCGATATATCTTGTTGATAGCTGAACTTAATAATGTATTATATACCATTCTTTCAATCTATGCACCTTGTAAAGGACAAATTAAATTTCTTAACAAAATGGTTAAATTAGCCAACAAACACAAACAAGGATATCTCTTACTGTTAGGTGATTTCAATGTAACCCCTGATAATGAATGGGACTCCTAGCTTTCCTGATAGAAGGAAAACCTCTGCTTTTACAGACGTTTTATATAATAATGATCTATATGACATATGGAGAGTTAATCACGGCTCAGAAAGAGACTATTCTTTTTATTCTGTAGCGTATAATAGCTATTCGAGAATAGATCTATTTTTGTCAGATAAGAATCTGCTTATTACAGGTTGATTCTGTATCTATTGGTCATAGAGAGTGGACAGACCATGCCCCTATTAATCTATCTATCAAAGAAAAAATCAATACCTATCCCACATATCTATGGAGAGCAAATACATTTATTTTAACTCATTGCCATATATGGCAATGAGTTGGAAAAATATCTCCAAGAGTATTTTCAAATTAACACAAGAGAAGATACACATATAAATTCCATATGGAATGCACACAAAGCATACATCAGGGGAGAATTTATCAAAATAGGTAGTAAGGCCAAAAAAATCAAGAATAAAGAAATGGATGATATTCTAAAAAAAATACATGACACTGAAATATTAAATAAAAAGAAACCATCCTGCCTTACTTAGAGATGAGATAAGAACCTTAAGAGATCAATTAAGCACATTTCTTTTTGCAGAGTATGAAAAAAAGCATAGGAAAAATAGGCGCCTAATTATTATAATTTTAATAATAAATCAAGCAAACTTTTGGCCTACAGGTTAAACAACAACATAAAAAGAATAAAATCCCCTTCCTGTGGAATAAAGATAAATCTGGGAAAGTTTTTGCCCCACATGATATAGCTAACGAATTTATGGAATATTATAAAAGTCTTTATAACCTTAAAAACGACCCCAAAATCATACAACCTACTATAACCTCCATAAATGAATTTTTAAACAAAGTATCCCTACCAAAAATATCCCAAGAACAATTAGATATCCTGAACCTCCCTATCCTGGAACTAGAAATCAAACAAGCTATCTCCTCTTTAGCCTCTAAATAAATCCCCTGGCCAAGATGGCCTATCCAATGAATATTATAAACGATTTATAGATATTTTAACCCCCATCCTGACCCCTTTTTTCCAAAATTGTATGAGTACTGGGTCTTTTCCTGAAGAAAATCTTCAAGCTATCATTGTTACTCTACCCAAACAAGGAAAAGACCCAGACTACCCCTCCCAATTTTAGGCCTATCTCATTATTGAATTGTGATCTAAAAATTTACGCAAAAATAGTGGCCTCTAGATTAAATAAAATCATTCCATTGCTGGTTGGAGGGGATCAAGTAGGATTCGTAAAAAGGAGACATGGTGCTGACAACACTAGAAGGGTATTGAATATATTACACTATGTGGAATATAGGAAGATGGAGGCAGTTTTCTTGGCCCTAGATGCCGAGAAGGCCTTTGACAGAATTAACTGGCAATATACCTTCTCGGCTCTAGGTGCTATGGGTTTTGATGGTCCCATTTTAAATGCTATTCACGCTCTGTATGTCAATCCATCTGCAAAAGTATTTTGTAATGGTTCTTTATCAGATGCCTTTCCAATCTCCAATGGAACCCGTCAGGGTTGTCCCTTATCCCCTACTATTTTCATCTTGTCAATAGAACCTTTGGCCCAAATGTTAAGATCCCATCAAAAAATTGATGGTATTAAAATAGGGGATGACTCTCACTTGATTTCTCTATATGCAGATGACATCATTCTTACAATGGCCAACCCTCTCACATCACTAACCAATGTGATGACTACACTCAATGAATTTGGCTCAGTGTCTTACTATTCTTTAAATCAATCAAAATCTCAGGCACTTCCCAATTAATATCCCTAAAGAAGACATTGATAGACTCCGCATAAATTTCCCTTTGGATTGGCAACTCACTTCGATAAATTATTTGGGAATACAAGTACCTAGCTCTTCTAAATTAACATACAAACTAAATTTCATTCCTTTTATCAAAAAAATGAAAGAAGATATCACCTATTTTACTAAAATTGAGGCCTCCTGGTTGGGTAGGATTGCATCCTACAAAATGCTCCTCCTTCCGAAGCTGTTGTATCTCTTTAGGAATGTCCCTATCACTTTACCTACTTCCTTCTTTTCCAAAATTAGATCCATATTATCAAAATACATTTGGTCTGGTAAACAACCGAGGATTGCATATAATATTATGTCTAAACATAAATCTGTTGGCGGCCTAGGGGTACCTGACGCTAAAAGGTACCACATAGCAACTCTAGTTTCATCAATTAAAAAATGGAACAATACACTTGATCCACCACATTGGGTAAAGATTGAAAAATTTTTTATGAATGACATTGAACCTGCATTATTTATCTATTTA
>NW_027210573.1:0-62940 GCF_027789765.1 Dendropsophus ebraccatus
CGCGGCTTAAGAGATAAGAGATACACGTGAAACTAAAGCCGATCCTGGGTGCCTAGGGTGCCTGTCATCCAATCCGCACTGAATTCATTTCTAGCACATAGCCAAAAAATCGCCCCATTGACTTACATTGGAGTGCAGAAAAGGTCATTTTTTTCTCGGTCCCTTTTAAGAGGTAGGAGTTAAACAAGCTTAGGTCTGCGGTGCCCAGGGGGGACCCCATCCAGCCCAGCACTGAGTTTCATTCCTACCACCTTAGGAAAAAAAGTCATTATTTTGAGGCTTAGAAGTCATTTCTGCAATTCCCATAGAAAATCAACGGCGTCTCTATTCAATTGTGTGGAGCGCATATCAGGTGGGTTTTTCTCTGCCGGCTTAAGAGATACACGTGAAACTAAAGCCGATCCTGGGTGCCTAGGGTGCCTGTCATCCAATCCGCACTGAATTTCATTTCTAGCACATAGCCAAAAAAATCGCCCCATTGACTTACATTGGAGTGCAGAAAAGGTCATTTTTTCTCGGTCCCTTTAAGAGGTAGGAGTTAAACAAGCTTAGGTCTGCGGTGCCCAGGGGGGACCCCATCCAGCCCGCACTGAGTTTCATTCCTACCACCTTAGGAAAAAAAGTCATTATTTTGAGGCTTAGAAGTCATTTCTGCAATTCCCATAGAAAATCAACGGCGTCTCTAATTCAATTGTGTGGAGCGCATATCAGGTGGGTTTTCTCTGCCGGCTTAAGAGATACACGTGAAACTAAAGCCGATCCTGGGTGCCTAGGGTGCCTGTCATCCAATCCGCACTGAATTTCATTTCTAGCACATAGCCAAAAAATCGCCCCATTGACTTACATTGGAGTGCAGAAAAGGTCATTTTTTCTCGGTCCCTTTAAGAGGTAGGAGTTAAACAAGCTTAGGTCTGCGGTGCCCAGGCGGACCCCATCCAGCAAGCACTGAGTTTCATTCCTACCACCTTAGGAAAAAAAGTCATTATTTTGAGGCTTAGAAGTCATTTCTGCAATTCCCATAGAAAATCAACGGCGTCTCTAATTCAATTGTGTGGAGCGCATATCAGGTGGGTTTTCTCTGCCGGCTTAAGAGATACACGTGAAACTAAAGCCGATCCTGGGTGCCTAGGGTGCCTGTCATCCAATCCGCACTGAATTTCATTTCTAGCACATAGCCAAAAATAGCCCCATTGACTTACATTGGAGTGCAGAAAAGGTCATTTTTTCTCGGTCCCTTTAAGAGGTAGGAGTTAAACAAGCTTAGGTCTGCGGTGCCCAGGGGGGACCCCATCCAGCCCGCACTGAGTTTCATTCCTACCACCTTAGGAAAAAAAGTCATTATTTTGAGGCTTAGAAGTCATTTCTGCAATTCCCATAGAAAATCAACGGCGTCTCTATTCAATTGTGTGGAGCGCATATCAGGTGGTTTTTCTCTGCCGGCTTAAGAGATACACGTGAAACTAAAGCCGATCCTGGGTGCCTAGGGTGCCTGTCATCCAATCCGCACTGAATTTCATTTCTAGCACATAGCCAAAAAATCGCCCCATTGACTTACATTGGAGTGCAGAAAAGGTCATTTTTTCTCGGTCCCTTTAAGAGGTAGGAGTTAAACAAGCTTAGGTCTGCGGTGCCCAGGGGGGACCCCATCCAGCCCGCACTGAGTTTCATTCCTACCACCTTAGGAAAAAAAGTCATTATTTTGAGGCTTAGAAGTCATTTCTGCAATTCCCATAGAAAATCAACGGCGTCTCTAATTCAATTGTGTGGAGCGCATATCAGGTGGGTTTTCTCTGCCGGCTTAAGAGATACACGTGAAACTAAAGCCGATCCTGGGTGCCTAGGGTGCCTGTCATCCAATCCGCACTGAATTTCATTTCTAGCACATAGCCAAAAAATCGCCCCATTGACTTACATTGGAGTGCAGAAAAGGTCATTTTTTCTCGGTCCCTTTAAGAGGTAGGAGTTAAACAAGCTTAGGTCTGCGGTGCCCAGGGGGGACCCCATCCAGCCCGCACTGAGTTTCATTCCTACCACCTTAGGAAAAAAAGTCATTATTTTGAGGCTTAGAAGTCATTTCTGCAATTCCCATAGAAAATCAACGGCGTCTCTAATTCAATTGTGTGGAGCGCATATCAGGTGGGTTTTCTCTGCCGGCTTAAGAGATACACGTGAAACTAAAGCCGATCCTGGGTGCCTAGGGTGCCTGTCATCCAATCCGCACTGAATTTCATTTCTAGCACATAGCCAAAAAATCGCCCCATTGACTTACATTGGAGTGCAGAAAAGGTCATTTTTTCTCGGTCCCTTTAAGAGGTAGGAGTTAAACAAGCTTAGGTCTGCGGTGCCCAGGGGGGACCCCATCCAGCCCGCACTGAGTTTCATTCCTACCACCTTAGGAAAAAAAGTCATTATTTTGAGGCTTAGAAGTCATTTCTGCAATTCCCATAGAAAATCAACGGCGTCTCTAATTCAATTGTGTGGAGCGCATATCAGGTGGGTTTTTCTGCCGGCTTAAGAGATACACGTGAAACTAAAGCCGATCCTGGGTGCCTAGGGTGCCTGTCATCCAATCCGCACTGAATTTCATTTCTAGCACATAGCCAAAAAATCGCCCCATTGACTTACATTGGAGTGCAGAAAAGGTCATTTTTTCTCGGTCCCTTTAAGAGGTAGGAGTTAAACAAGCTTAGGTCTGCGGTGCCCAGGGGGGACCCCATCCAGCCCGCACTGAGTTTCATTCCTACCACCTTAGGAAAAAAAGTCATTATTTTGAGGCTTAGAAGTCATTTCTGCAATTCCCATAGAAAATCAACGGCGTCTCTATTCAATTGTGTGGAGCGCATATCAGGTGGGTTTTCTCTGCCGGCTTAAGAGATACACGTGAAACTAAAGCCGATCCTGGGTGCCTAGGGTGCCTGTCATCCAATCCGCACTGAATTTCATTTCTAGCACATAGCCAAAAAATCGCCCCATTGACTTACATTGGAGTGCAGAAAAGGTCATTTTTTCTCGGTCCCTTTAAGAGGTAGGAGTTAAACAAGCTTAGGTCTGCGGTGCCCAGGGGGACCCCATCCAGCCCGCACTGAGTTTCATTCCTACCACCTTAGGAAAAAAAGTCATTATTTTGAGGCTTAGAAGTCATTTCTGCAATTCCCATAGAAAATCAACGGCGTCTCTATTCAATTGTGTGGAGCGCATATCAGGTGGGTTTTCTCTGCCGGCTTAAGAGATACACGTGAAACTAAAGCCGATCCTGGGTGCCTAGGGTGCCTGTCATCCAATCCGCACTGAATTTCATTTCTAGCACATAGCCAAAAAATCGCCCCATTGACTTACATTGGAGTGCAGAAAAGGTCATTTTTTCTCGGTCCCTTTAAGAGGTAGGAGTTAAACAAGCTTAGGTCTGCGGTGCCCAGGGGGGACCCCATCCAGCCCGCACTGAGTTTCATTCCTACCACCTTAGGAAAAAAAGTCATTATTTTGAGGCTTAGAAGTCATTTCTGCAATTCCCATAGAAATCAACGGCGTCTCTAATTCAATTGTGTGGAGCGCATATCAGGTGGGTTTTCTCTGCCGGCTTAAGAGATACACGTGAAACTAAAGCCGATCCTGGGTGCCTAGGGTGCCTGTCATCCAATCCGCACTGAATTTCATTTCTAGCACATAGCCAAAAAATCGCCCCATTGACTTACATTGGAGTGCAGAAAAGGTCATTTTTTCTCGGTCCCTTTAAGAGGTAGGAGTTAAACAAGCTTAGGTCTGCGGTGCCCAAGGGGGACCCCATCCAGCCCGCACTG
The DNA here is from genome assembly GCF_027789765.1 of Dendropsophus ebraccatus. Classification (NCBI taxonomy): domain Eukaryota; kingdom Metazoa; phylum Chordata; class Amphibia; order Anura; family Hylidae; genus Dendropsophus; species Dendropsophus ebraccatus. The sequence goes on from NW_027210573.1 coordinate 3,798, forward strand.
AGTTTCATTCCTACCACCTTAGGAAAAAAAGTCATTATTTTGAGGCTTAGAAGTCATTTCTGCAATTCCCATAGAAAATCAACGGCGTCTCTAATTCAATTGTGTGGAGCGCATATCAGGTGGGTTTTCTCTCTGCCGGCTTAAGAGATACACGTGAAACTAAAGCCGATCCTGGGTGCCTAGGGTGCCTGTCATCCAATCCGCACTGCATTTCATTTCTAGCACATAGCCAAAAAATCGCCCCATTGACTTACATTGGAGTGCAGAAAAGGTCATTTTTTCTCGGTCCCTTTAAGAGGTAGGAGTTAAACAAGCTTAGGTCTGCGGTGCCCAGGGGGGACCCCATCCAGCCCGCACTGAGTTTCATTCCTACCACCTTAGGAAAAAAAGTCATTATTTTGAGGCTTAGAAGTCATTTCTGCAATTCCCATAGAAAATCAACGGCGTCTCTAATTCAATTGTGTGGAGCGCATATCAGGTGGGTTTTCTCTGCCGGCTTAAGAGATACACGTGAAACTAAAGCCGATCCTGGGTGCCTAGGGTGCCTGTCATCCAATCCGCACTGAATTTCATTTCTAGCACTAGCCAAAAAATCGCCCCCATTGACTTACATTGGAGTGCAGAAAAGGTCATTTTTCTCGGTCCCTTTAAGAGGTAGGAGTTAAACAAGCTTAGGTCTGCGGTGCCCAGGGGGGACCCCATCCAGCCCGCACTGAGTTTCATTCCTACCACCTAGGAAAAAAAGTCATTATTTTGAGGCTTAGAAGTCATTTCTGCAATTCCCATAGAAAATCAACGGCGGGGCGTGGCTTGGACTGCGCTGATGGCCAGCAGCGCTACGTGTGAGCTCCGGTGTCGGCCTCAGGCTTCAGAGGGACCAGCGCAGCGAGATCCGACATGAGAACATCAGACAAGAAGCAGACGAGCAAGGAGATGTCGGGGGGGTAAGTGAGCCTTACCGGCTGCAGGAGCGGAGCGGCAGGAAGGTGATTGCTGCAGAGCGATGCGTGGCGCAGCACGGGGGGACATGTGGCGGCGGCCATCTGGATGAAACTCAGCAGAAGACAGAGGCCAGCCAGAGACCTGCAGCGGCACCCGGAAAATCAGCTGAGCTGCTCACAGTGAGTAAGGAGCCGGCAGCGCTCCGTAGCACTCAGCATTTAAAGGGGAAGGAGGAGGAAATTAATGTGAAACCCTGGCAATTAATATACAGAATGCTGGGACGGCGGCCATCTTGGTTGGGGCAGAAGGGAAAGTCCCACAAATTGTTAAGGGGGATTTGGGCGCAGTCCCTAAAAAGAACAGCATTACAGTAGAATGGGACCCTCAGATGCAGAGGCAGCCCACAGATTTGCTTGTAACCCCCATTAAAAGCAGCGATGCCCGAGAGAGGCCTGCCACAGTAGCATTTATACAGTCGGCCATATTGGAGGAGGAGAACAGGAAAAAGCTGAATTCTTCTAATAAGCTTACTGTTAAAGTGCCTGCCCTCCCAACCCCAAAAGCGATTGTATCTCATGGAGATCAGGCTTGCGATATGGATATATCCCAATCTCAGGGCGAAAATAGCTTCATGGGGCAGAACCTCGCTCTTTTACATAAACCTGCGCAATGTAAAGGGGGTCTCAGGAATCTGATGCATCAGAGGGTTATTCAACCCCAATTGACTCAGATGAGGAAAGCACGCCCCCGATTAAGAGGAAGCTATTGAAAACGCCAAATAAGCTTGAGATGAATAAGTCGTTCTACGCTCATGACTTATCATCATCTGACGAATCCTCGACCTCCTCTGCCGACTCCGTAATACATCAGCCTACGACAAATGTGCCTGTGCACACAGCCGCTTCGGAAAATGCTATGAAAGCGTTACAGGGTCATCCTGAGCTGCAGGCGTTGCTGTCGCTGATCCCTACTAAGCAGGATTTGAATAATCTAGGGAAAGAACTCAAGACAGCGTGGAAAAGAGACCTCACTGTGGTGCAAGATAAAGTCATAACCCTGGAGAAAAAAACAGTGGGCATTGAAAAATCGCAGATTAAACAAGATGATAAAATAAGAGAATTGACCTACATCACAGAAACTCTAAAAATTTCCCAGAAGATGATAACCCTCAGACTAGACGACGTCGAGAATAGGAGCCGTCGTAACAACATAAGGATCAGAGGGCTACCAGAGGAGGTTAAGTCTGCGGAACTATATGGTGCGGTGTCTTCGTTATTCAATAAGATTTTGGAAAGACCCCTTGATACCCACATAGAACTTGATAGGGTTCATCGAGCACTAAAACCAAAGGGAAAAGATTCAAGACGGCCCAGGGATACCATATGCAGAGTGCATTATTACTCATTAAAGGAAGACATTATGAAGAGGGCAAGAGAAATCCACAATATTGATTTTAATGGTGCTAAGATCCAGCTTTTTACAGATTTATCATTACTGACTCTGAGACAAAGAGCTACGCTTCGACCACTTACGCAAAAATTACAGGAGCTCAATATTCAATATAAGTGGGGATTTCCATTCTCTTTATCTGTGAGATTCGAGGGAAGTACTCTGATCTTAAGAGAACCCAAGGACTTGCCGGAGTTCCTGACAGTGTTAAAGCTTCCAAATCTTTACCTACACGAATGGTGCGATCTACATGAGACCATGATATCACCTCCGCCTAGCTACTTCTCGAGATCAAGACCTGAAGACACAGATGAGGACGGGAGACGAGACCTGCCACCAATGCCGAAAAGAGAGAGGGAGAGGAAGATGAAGAGGAGTCAACAGCCTGGACCGCGTTGAAGAGAGTGCCGAGATGCTGCTACCTGACTAAGTTATCTATATTATGCTTTTGTTGTTGTGCATGTTTTCTTCCTTGAGTAGCAGCTGATTGTTAGTCTTATGCAGATATTTATTTGTTTAAACGTCAGTATTAAGGATAGCTCCCATAGTGATAGGGATTTATCTAAATGGAATGGCTTTATTAGATTGATAGCGATCTTGGAGCCTCTGCTTGTTGTTTTAACATATGTTAGATAATTATCATTTGCCTTGAGGCTCGAGGGTTGCTATCTATATGGGTGATAGTTAATAGGATATTTGGATAAATGTTTCATCAAAAGGTTTTATATAGGACTTTCTAATAAATATTTTACTTACATTGCTTTTTATTCCCTCCTAAATGGTATTAGGATGCAGAATAGGCCTAGACACTTTAGTTCTCACTTAGGCCCATCAACGTTTCAACTCACCCTCCCAATAGTTTGTCTTGCTTAACAAGACTTATTGACCAATTGTCATAAATAGTCCCTCGCGATTTATATCGCTTTTTTTGTTAGTTTAGTTTTTGCTTTGTTCCTTTTTCTCTTTTTAGTTGGTTTAAACTTATCTGTTTATATTAATTGCACCTTTTTATTTTTCTTGAAGTGCTTAATCTTCTCTTTTCCTTTTTCCTAGTTCCGTCTAGTCCTTCCCTTCACTCTTCATCATCCTGCGGTTGTGGTCACGAACAGTCCTTGGCAACACAGAGGACATCTCTGAACGACAAGAACAAGACAACACAACAGACATAGACATCCGCCCAATTGTAAGTTATACATTCTCACAAGCACCATGACAGACATCACCATCACAACATTAAACGTTAACGGGTTTAATACACCTGAAAAGCGCTCAAATATACTATACTCACTACATAAAAAGAAATCACATATAGTTATGCTTCAAGAAACCCATTTTAAAACAGACAAAACCCCTGACCTAGGGAAAATAGATATTTCACAAATTGGTTTCACGCTACCTCTCCCGACAAAAAAACAAAGGGGGTCTCTATAGGCATCCATAGAACACTTCCTTACAAACTAGTAGATGTAAAAATTGATCCTGAGGCCAGATATATTTTTATCAATTGCATAATTGCAGAAGAGACACTAACCTTAGCAAACCTATATGCTCCAAACCAAAATCAGGCCAAGTTCATTACTGAGACACTTAACGCACTACAAATATTCGCAAAGGGTCAGATACTACTTGGAGGGGATTTTAATATTCCTATGAACCCGCTGGTAGATACATCATCAGGTAAAACAAAAATTGCCTTTAGAGAAATTAAAAAGATCCAAAAATCCTTGAGGGAGCTTAAATTGTATGATTCATGGAGACTTCTGAATGCTACTGGAAGAGATTATTCTTTTTTTTCAGCCCCAACCGCCTCATACTCTAGACTGGATTATATTTTCACAGCACACTCTCTTCTTAGTTCAGTTAAAGATGCCACAATAGGAAATATAGTCCTGTCTGATCATGCACCTGTTCACACCACTTTGGCCCTTCTTCCTAAAAGAAGCCAGCTGCGATATGGAGATTGAATGAGTCTCTGTTAGATGATACGGCTTGTGTTGCCGACCTCAAAAATACATTTGATATTTTTGAACAGGCTCATAAAGGAGATTCTACGGCAGATGTTTTTAAGTGGGAAGCCTTTAAGGCCTCGGCAAGGGGTATTTTGATTTCACACGGGGCAAGACTTAAAAGAGACAGAACAAAAAAGCTGAATGGCCTCTTATCCAAATTGAACGACTTAGAAGCTGTTCATAAAAAGTCCTTGCTGTCCGAGACATTATTAGAGCTGAATGAAACCAGAAATAAAATAAAGGATATAATTCACGAGCAGTATAAAAAGACTGTCCAAATTTGTGGTAAGAGTTTTTATATTTGGAGTAACAGGCCTAGTAGATTTTTGGCAAACGCCCTAAAAAATAAAAGAATAGCTAATACCATACCCTCTATCAGAAATACAAAAGGAGTGATAACATATAATACTGAAGAAATTTCAGATACATTTAAAAATTTTTATGATAAATTATACCGGCTTCCCAAGAATAACAGATCTTCAGATATAGCGTCCTCTTCTGATTCCCTGACAGAGTATATCAACAAAACTGGTCTCCCTGAAATATCCCCTGATGAGAGTAGTGAGCTAGATAAAGATTTTACGTTGGTTGAGATTAAAGAAGTCATTAAAAAACTTTCAAATGGGAAATCCCCGGGCCCAGATGGCTACACAGCTAAATTTTATAAATTATTTTCAGATTTCATATCTCCATACCTCCTAAAAGCATTTAACTCCATTTCCACATTGCGAAATTTTCCTCCATCAGCTTTAGAAGCATTCATTACAGTAATCCCGAAAGAAGGCAAGGACTCTAGCTCATGTAACAACTATAGGCCGATCTCCTTGCTGAACGTAGACACAAAAATATACTCAAAAATCATTGCAAATAGACTTGCAGGGCTCCTGGGGTCTCTAATCGATCCAGATCAAGTGGGATTTATTCAAAACAGAGAAGCAAGGGACAATACGCTTAGAGCGTTTGCTCTTGCTAATTACTCACACAACGCAAAACTCGGCACAGTGCTTCTTGCTCTAGATGCCGAAAAGGCGTTTGATAGGGTCGATTGGAGGTTCCTTGAGCTCTCGCTAAAGCAAATTGGACTAGGCCCAAATTTAACATCTAAAATAATGGCACTTTATAATAACCCCACCGCTAAACTAAAAATTAATGGCACATTATCCCGTACAATAAATATTAGAAATGGAACACGTCAGGGATGCCCCCTTTCACCAATACTCTATGTTTTATGCATGGAACACTTATTGATCGCAATAAGAAACAATTCGAACATTAGAGGTATTAGGTTAGGGAAAAGACACCATGTCTGCTCAGCCTATGCAGATGACCTTCTTCTTTTTATTACTCAGCCACACACATCCTTGCCCTCCCTATTGGCCACCATTGAGGAATTTGCTCTTCATAGTAATTATAAACTAAATGTAAACAAATGTGAGGCACTTACCATCGCTTTATCAGACGAGATTAGGAAAAATTTAATGGAAAATTACCCGTTTAATTGGAGGACAAATGCACTTAACTATTTAGGGACACAAATAGCGACCTCCCCAGAAAATATAATAAAAGAGAACTTTGACCCCTTAATGAAAAAAATAAAAAGTGATATGGGAGGGTGGGAAAGGAAGGAGTTCTCCTGGATAGGAAGGATTAATATCCTAAAAATGAATGTACTACCACGCTTGTTGTATTTATTTCAAGCGGTACCAGCAACCTTGAAGCAACCCTATCTATCCAGGATGAACTCGACCTTCACTAAATTTGTTTGGGCTCAAAAACCAGCACGCATAGCTTCCAAGACACTCATCAGACCCAAATTAGAGGGAGGTTTAACATTACCGAGTTGCAAAGCATACTACCAGGCGGCTATTCTGAACAGGGTACTGGATGCTTTCAAACATAGAAATGACAAATTATGGATACAATTGGAATCACATATTACAAATTTTGAACCAGCAGCTATCTTGTGGACCCCTAAAGATATTTTGAAGGATATTAGATCTATATTTTCATCTCCAATTAGCGCCTCCATTGCATCTTTAATTAATTCTCCCAAACATATGGTATCTGAACAATTTAAACCGGATGGCCCCCTTATACCGTTAGGTAGAAATTTGAGATTTCTCCCAGCCTTACATAAAAGCTCCTTCTTAGGTATTCCTACTGAAGGGAACATCACATTTCACTCACTACTTTCCAAGAACGGCGTTAAACAACTGGAGGACCTCCCTTTTAAGGAGGAAAGAGAAGCTCTTCCAGTGGAAACAGTACGACTCCAATATGCACAGTTAGTTTCGTTTATTGAAAGACAGAAAAATACACTCAGATTGGTCAGGAATCTGTTGCCCTTTGAAGAATTATGTGTCTCTCCCTTCCGCCACGTCTAAGGCAGTGTCAGTGATATATAAATTACTGGTATCTAGTGATGAGGAATCTCGCCCGGATTACCTCACAAGTTGGGAAAGGGAACTAGAGGTCTCCTTCACATCTGAGGAGGTCTCTATGGCCTTTTATATAACACACAAGACTTCCATCTCTTGCAAAATACAAGAGAGGAACTTTAAAATTTTGGCTAGATGGTACCTTGTACCTGCTAAATTAGCTTCAATGTACCCGAATCGCAGTGATCTCTGCTGGAGATGTGGTGTGGGGAGAGGCACTATGTTACACATATGGTGGGATTGTCCCATAGTAAAAAGATTCTGGTCAGATGTAATTAATATCATAAACAACATCGTGGATATACAGGTGCATAATCAGCCCAAACAAGTTTTATTATCAATGATTCCAGGACAGAGACACACTGTGAAAAATTCTGTGGTTGGCTTTCTCCTGACCGCAGCTAGAGCAATAATAGCGAGAAAGTGGAGATCCACTTCAGCACCCCATATCTCTGAATGGGTTGATGAAGTAAATATGATCCATCGATTAGAAGAATTAGCATCAGAAGACTTGGATATTGGGAAGAAATTTCACACTAAATGGATTAACTGGGTAAATTTTAAAGAGTCAGATCAATATAAATTTTTATTGAGTTCAGACCCCACCAATCACACAACATAGATAGATCCACAGAGTGACAATATAAAATAGCAATCATTTACATACATCATACGGAGAAACATTGATGCTCGTGTAGTCCATACTTCATAGAAGAAGCCGATTCTTGAAGCCTTGATCTGTTCGGTGCCTCTGTGTTGCCAACGACAATTATAAAGGTACGTTGTGTCTACTGTTGGACATGAGATGATATCTATAAAGAAGATATGAATAAGATAGGCCATGGGCCTTATTAGTACACAACCGCAGTACTCATGCAAAATCCTATTTCTTTTTCTAGTTCACACTTGCTACCCTATCTTTGTTTATTTTGGGATGGTTCCTACCCTATCCTTATCCTATGTATGGTCACTTTAGGGGTGAGACTTGGCATGATTATACGGTATCTTATGGAAACACACCCGAATATGTAATATAAACTACCTATTGATTGTGACTCTGCATTTAAAATTTAACGGTAGATTTATTTGATTTCCCTGATGACCCCCCGACTCCCCTTTTTTTATTTTTTCCCTTCCCCTTTTCTTTCCCCTTTCTCTTTACCTACTCCTCCCCTTAATTCACCGTTAAGCTGTTATTGTAGCTTCTAAATTGCTTTATTATGGTGCTTTTTGTTAACTTTTAATTTCTTTAATAAAATTTAAATTTGTTAGAAAATCAACGGCGTCTCTAATTCAATTGTGTGGAGCGCATATCAGGTGGGTTTTCTCTGCCGGCTTAAGAGATACACGTGAAACTAAAGCCGATCCTGGGTGCCTAGGGTGCCTGTCATCCAATCCGCACTGAATTTCATTTCTAGCACATAGCCAAAAAATCGCCCCATTGACTTACATTGGAGTGCAGAAAAGGTCATTTTTTCTCGGTCCCTTTAAGAGGTAGGAGTTAAACAAGCTTAGGTCTGCGGTGCCCAGGGGGGACCCCATCCAGCCCGCACTGAGTTTCATTCCTACCACCTTAGGAAAAAAAGTCATTATTTTGAGGCTTAGAAGTCATTTCTGCAATTCCCATAGAAAATCAACTGGCGTCTCTAATTCAATTGTGTGGAGCGCATATCAGGTGGGTTTTCTCTGCCGGCTTAAGAGATACACGTGAAACTAAAGCCGATCCTGGGTGCCTAGGGTGCCTGTCATCCAATCCGCACTGAATTTCATTTCTAGCACATAGCCAAAAAATCGCCCCATTGACTTACATTGGAGTGCAGAAAAGGTCATTTTTTCTCGGTCCCTTTAAGAGGTAGGAGTTAAACAAGCTTAGGTCTGCGGTGCCCAGGGGGGACCCCATCCAGCCCGCACTGAGTTTCATTCCTACCACCTTAGGAAAAAAAGTCATTATTTTGAGGCTTAGAAGTCATTTCTGCAATTCCCATAGAAAATCAACGGCGTCTCTAATTCAATTGTGTGGAGCGCATATCAGGTGGTTTTCTCTGCCGGCTTAAGAGATACACGTGAAACTAAAGCCGATCCTGGGTGCCTAGGGTGCCTGTCATCCAATCCGCACTCAATTTCATTTCTAGCACATAGCCAAAAAATCGCCCCATTGACTTACATTGGAGTGCAGAAAAGGTCATTTTTTCTCGGTCCCTTTAAGAGGTAGGAGTTAAACAAGCTTAGGTCTGCGGTGCCCAGGGGGGACCCCATCCAGCCCGCACTGAGTTTCATTCCTACCACCTTAGGAAAAAAAGTCATTATTTTGAGGCTTAGAAGTCATTTCTGCAATTCCCATAGAAAATCAACGGCGTCTCTAATTCAATTGTGTGGAGCGCATATCAGGTGGGTTTTCTCTGCCGGCTTAAGAGATACACGTGAAACTAAAGCCGATCCTGGGTGCCTAGGGTGCCTGTCATCCAATCCGCACTGAATTTCATTTCTAGCACATAGCCAAAAAATCGCCCCATTGACTTACATTGGAGTGCAGAAAAGGTCATTTTTTCTCGGTCCCTTTAAGAGGTAGGAGTTAAACAAGCTTAGGTCTGCGGTGCCCAGGGGGGACCCCATCCAGCCCGCACTGAGTTTCATTCCTACCACCTTAGGAAAAAAAGTCATTATTTTGAGGCTTAGAAGTCATTTCTGCAATTCCCATAGAAAATCAACGGCGTCTCTAATTCAATTGTGTGGAGCGCATATCAGGTGGGTTTTCTCTGCCGCTTAAGAGATACACGTGAAACTAAAGCCGATCCTGGGTGCCTAGGGTGCCTGTCATCCAATCCGCACTGAATTTCATTTCTAGCACATAGCCAAAAAATCGCCCCATTGACTTACATTGGAGTGCAGAAAAGGTCATTTTTTTCTCGGTCCCTTTAAGAGGTAGGAGTTAAACAAGCTTAGGTCTGCGGTGCCCAGGGGGGACCCCATCCAGCCCGCACTGAGTTTCATTCCTACCACCTTAGGAAAAAAAGTCATTATTTTGAGGCTTAGAAGTCATTTCTGCAATTCCCATAGAAAATCAACGGCGTCTCTATTCAATTGTGTGGAGCGCATATCAGGTGGGTTTTCTCTGCCGGCTTAAGAGATACACGTGAAACTAAAGCCGATCCTGGGTGCCTAGGGTGCCTGTCATCCAATCCGCACTGAATTTCATTTCTAGCACATAGCCAAAAAATCGCCCCATTGACTTACATTGGAGTGCAGAAAAGGTCATTTTTTCTCGGTCCCTTTAAGAGGTAGGAGTTAAACAAGCTTAGGTCTGCGGTGCCCAGGGGGGACCCCATCCAGCCCGCACTGAGTTTCATTCCTACCACCTTAGGAAAAAAAGTCATTATTTTGAGGCTTAGAAGTCATTTCTGCAATTCCCATAGAAAATCAACGGCGTCTCTAATTCAATTGTGTGGAGCGCATATCAGGTGGGTTTTCTCTGCCGGCTTAAGAGATACACGTGAAACTAAAGCCGATCCTGGGTGCCTAGGGTGCCTGTCATCCAATCCGCACTGAATTTCATTTCTAGCACATAGCCAAAAAATCGCCCCATAGACTTACATTGGAGTGCAGAAAAGGTCATTTTTTCTCGGTCCCTTTAAGAGGTAGGAGTTAAACAAGCTTAGGTCTGCGGTGCCCAGGGGGGACCCCATCCAGCCCGCACTGAGTTTCATTCCTACCACCTTAGGAAAAAAAGTCATTATTTTGAGGCTTAGAAGTCATTTCTGCAATTCCCATAGAAAATCAACGGCGTCTCTAATTCAATTGTGTGGAGCGCATATCAGGTGGGTTTTCTCTGCCGGCTTAAGAGATACACGTGAAACTAAAGCCGATCCTGGGTGCCTAGGGTGCCTGTCATCCAATCCGCACTGAATTTCATTTCTAGCACATAGCCAAAAAATCGCCCCATTGACTTACATTGGAGTGCAGAAAAGGTCATTTTTTCTCGGTCCCTTTAAGAGGTAGGAGTTAAACAAGCTTAGGTCTGCGGTGCCCAGGGGGGACCCCATCCAGCCCGCACTGAGTTTCATTCCTACCACCTTAGGAAAAAAAGTCATTATTTTGAGGCTTAGAAGTCATTTCTGCAATTCCCATAGAAAATCAACGGCGTCTCTATTCAATTGTGTGGAGCGCATATCAGGTGGGTTTTCTCTGCCGGCTTAAGAGATACACGTGAAACTAAAGCCGATCCTGGGTGCCTAGGGTGCCTGTCATCCAATCCGCACTGAATTTCATTTCTAGCACATAGCCAAAAAATCGCCCCATTGACTTACATTGGAGTGCAGAAAAGGTCATTTTTTCTCGGTCCCTTTAAGAGGTAGGAGTTAAACAAGCTTAGGTCTGCGGTGCCCAGGGGGGACCCCATCCAGCCCGCACTGAGTTTCATTCCTACCACCTTAGGAAAAAAAGTCATTATTTTGAGGCTTAGAAGTCATTTCTGCAATTCCCATAGAAAATCAACGGCGTCTCTAATTCAATTGTGTGGAGCGCATATCAGGTGGGTTTTCTCTGCCGGCTTAAGAGATACACGTGAAACTAAAGCCGATCCTGGGTGCCTAGGGTGCCTGTCATCCAATCCGCACTGAATTTCATTTCTAGCACATAGCCAAAAAATCGCCCCATTGACTTACATTGGAGTGCAGAAAAGGTCATTTTTTCTCGGTCCCTTTAAGAGGTAGGAGTTAAACAAGCTTAGGTCTGCGGTGCCCAGGGGGGACCCCATCCAGCCCGCACTGAGTTTCATTCCTACCACCTTAGGAAAAAAAGTCATTATTTTGAGGCTTAGAAGTCATTTCTGCAATTCCCATAGAAAATCAACGGCGTCTCTAATTCAATTGTGTGGAGCGCATATCAGGTGGGTTTTCTCTGCCGGCTTAAGAGATACACGTGAAACTAAAGCCGATCCTGGGTGCCTAGGGTGCCTGTCATCCAATCCGCACTGAATTTCATTTCTAGCACATAGCCAAAAAATCGCCCCATTGACTTACATTGGAGTGCAGAAAAGGTCATTTTTTCTCGGTCCCTTTAAGAGGTAGGAGTTAAACAAGCTTAGGTCTGCGGTGCCCAGGGGGGACCCCATCCAGCCCACACTGAGTTTCATTCCTACCACCTTAGGAAAAAAAGTCATTATTTTGAGGCTTAGAAGTCATTTCTGCAATTCCCATAGAAAATCAATGGCGTCTCTATTCAATTGTGTGGAGCGCATATCAGGTGGATTTTCTCTGCCGGCTTAAGAGATACACGTGAAACTAAAGCCGATCCTGGGTGCCTAGGGTGCCTGTCATCCAATCCGCACTGAATTTCATTTCTAGCACATAGCCAAAAAATCGCCCCATTGACTTACATTGGAGTGCAGAAAAGGTCATTTTTTCTCGGTCCCTTTAAGAGGTAGGAGTTAAACAAGCTTAGGTCTGCGGTGCCCAGGGGGGACCCCATCCAGCCCGCACTGAGTTTCATTCCTACCACCTTAGGAAAAAAAGTCATTATTTTGAGGCTTAGAAGTCATTTCTGCAATTCCCATAGAAAATCAACGGCGTCTCTAATTCAATTGTGTGGAGCGCATATCAGGTGGGTTTTCTCTGCCGGCTTAAGAGATACACGTGAAACTAAAGCCGATCCTGGGTGCCTAGGGTGCCTGTCATCCAATCCGCACTGAATTTCATTTCTAGCACATAGCCAAAAATCGCCCCATTGACTTACATTGGAGTGCAGAAAAGGTCATTTTTTCTCGGTCCCTTTAAGAGGTAGGAGTTAAACAAGCTTAGGTCTGCGGTGCCCAGGGGGGACCCCATCCAGCCCACACTGAGTTTCATTCCTACCACCTTAGGAAAAAAAGTCATTATTTTGAGGCTTAGAAGTCATTTCTGCAATTCCCATAGAAAATCAACTGGCGTCTCTAATTCAATGTGTGGAGCGCATATCAGGTGGATTTTCTCTGCCGGCTTAAGAGATACACGTGAAACTAAAGCCGATCCTGGGTGCCTAGGGTGCCTGTCATCCAATCCGCACTGAATTTCATTTCTAGCACATAGCCAAAAAATCGCCCCATTGACTTACATTGGAGTGCAGAAAGGTCATTTTTTCTCGGTCCCTTTAAGAGGTAGGAGTTAACAAGCTTAGGTCTGCGGTGCCCAGGGGGGACCCCATCCAGCCCGCACTGAGTTTCATTCCTACCACCTTAGGAAAAAAAGTCATTATTTTGAGGCTTAGAAGTCATTTCTGCAATTCCCATAGAAAATCAACGGCGTCTCTAATTCAATTGTGTGGAGCGCATATCAGGTGGGTTTTCTCTGCCGGCTTAAGAGATACACGTGAAACTAAAGCCGATCCTGGGTGCCTAGGGTGCCTGTCATCCAATCCGCACTGAATTTCATTTCTAGCACATAGCCAAAAAATCGCCCCATTGACTTACATTGGAGTGCAGAAAAGGTCATTTTTTCTCGGTCCCTTTAAGAGGTAGGAGTTAAACAAGCTTAGGTCTGCGGTGCCCAGGGGGGACCCCATCCAGCCCGCACTGAGTTTCATTCCTACCACCTTAGGAAAAAAAGTCATTATTTTGAGGCTTAGAAGTCATTTCTGCAATTCCCATAGAAAATCAACGGCGTCTCTATTCAATTGTGTGGAGCGCATATCAGGTGGGTTTTCTCTGCCGGCTTAAGAGATACACGTGAAACTAAAGCCGATCCTGGGTGCCTAGGGTGCCTGTCATCCAATCCGCACTGAATTTCATTTCTAGCACATAGCCAAAAAATCGCCCCATTGACTTACATTGGAGTGCAGAAAAGGTCATTTTTTCTCGGTCCCTTTAAGAGGTAGGAGTTAAACAAGCTTAGGTCTGCGGTGCCCAGGGGGGACCCCATCCAGCCCGCACTGAGTTTCATTCCTACCACCTTAGGAAAAAAAGTCATTATTTTGAGGCTTAGAAGTCATTTCTGCAATTCCCATAGAAAATCAACGGCGTCTCTATTCAATTGTGTGGAGCGCATATCAGGTGGGTTTTCTCTGCCGGCTTAAGAGATACACGTGAAACTAAAGCCGATCCTGGGTGCCTAGGGTGCCTGTCATCCAATCCGCACTGAATTTCATTTCTAGCACATAGCCAAAAAATCGCCCCATTGACTTACATTGGAGTGCAGAAAAGGTCATTTTTTCTCGGTCCCTTTAAGAGGTAGGAGTTAAACAAGCTTAGGTCTGCGGTGCCCAGGGGGGACCCCATCCAGCCCGCACTGAGTTTCATTCCTACCACCTTAGGAAAAAAAGTCATTATTTTGAGGCTTAGAAGTCATTTCTGCAATTCCCATAGAAAATCAACGGCGTCTCTAATTCAATTGTGTGGAGCGCATATCAGGTGGGTTTTCTCTGCCGGCTTAAGAGATACACGTGAAACTAAAGCCGATCCTGGGTGCCTAGGGTGCCTGTCATCCAATCCGCACTGAATTTCATTTCTAGCACATAGCCAAAAAATCGCCCCATTGACTTACATTGGAGTGCAGAAAAGGTCATTTTTTCTCGGTCCCTTTAAGAGGTAGGAGTTAAACAAGCTTAGGTCTGCGGTGCCCAGGGGGGACCCCATCCAGCCCGCACTGAGTTTCATTCCTACCACCTTAGGAAAAAAAGTCATTATTTTGAGGCTTAGAAGTCATTTCTGCAATTCCCATAGAAAATCAACGGCGTCTCTATTCAATTGTGTGGAGCGCATATCAGGTGGGTTTTCTCTGCCGGCTTAAGAGATACACGTGAAACTAAAGCCGATCCTGGGTGCCTAGGGTGCCTGTCATCCAATCCGCACTGAATTTCATTTCTAGCACATAGCCAAAAAATCGCCCCATTGACTTACATTGGAGTGCAGAAAAGGTCATTTTTTCTCGGTCCCTTTAAGAGGTAGGAGTTAAACAAGCTTAGGTCTGCGGTGCCCAGGGGGGACCCCATCCAGCCCGCACTGAGTTTCATTCCTACCACCTTAGGAAAAAAAGTCATTATTTTGAGGCTTAGAAGTCATTTCTGCAATTCCCATAGAAAATCAACGGCGTCTCTATTCAATTGTGTGGAGCGCATATCAGGTGGGTTTTCTCTGCCGGCTTAAGAGATACACGTGAAACTAAAGCCGATCCTGGGTGCCTAGGGTGCCTGTCATCCAATCCGCACTGAATTTCATTTCTAGCACATAGCCAAAAAATCGCCCCATTGACTTACATTGGAGTGCAGAAAAGGTCATTTTTTCTCGGTCCCTTTAAGAGGTAGGAGTTAAACAAGCTTAGGTCTGCGGTGCCCAGGGGGGACCCCATCCAGCCCGCACTGAGTTTCATTCCTACCACCTTAGGAAAAAAAGTCATTATTTTGAGGCTTAGAAGTCATTTCTGCAATTCCCATAGAAAATCAACGGCGTCTCTATTCAATTGTGTGGAGCGCATATCAGGTGGGTTTTCTCTGCCGGCTTAAGAGATACACGTGAAACTAAAGCCGATCCTGGGTGCCTAGGGTGCCTGTCATCCAATCCGCACTGAATTTCATTTCTAGCACATAGCCAAAAAATCGCCCCATTGACTTACATTGGAGTGCAGAAAAGGTCATTTTTTCTCGGTCCCTTTAAGAGGTAGGAGTTAAACAAGCTTAGGTCTGCGGTGCCCAGGGGGGACCCCATCCAGCCCGCACTGAGTTTCATTCCTACCACCTTAGGAAAAAAAGTCATTATTTTGAGGCTTAGAAGTCATTTCTGCAATTCCCATAGAAAATCAACGGCGTCTCTATTCAATTGTGTGGAGCGCATATCAGGTGGGTTTTCTCTGCCGGCTTAAGAGATACACGTGAAACTAAAGCCGATCCTGGGTGCCTAGGGTGCCTGTCATCCAATCCGCACTGAATTTCATTTCTAGCACATAGCCAAAAAATCGCCCCATTGACTTACATTGGAGTGCAGAAAAGGTCATTTTTTCTCGGTCCCTTTAAGAGGTAGGAGTTAAACAAGCTTAGGTCTGCGGTGCCCAGGGGGGACCCCATCCAGCCCGCACTGAGTTTCATTCCTACCACCTTAGGAAAAAAAGTCATTATTTTGAGGCTTAGAAGTCATTTCTGCAATTCCCATAGAAAATCAACGGCGTCTCTATTCAATTGTGTGGAGCGCATATCAGGTGGGTTTTCTCTGCCGGCTTAAGAGATACACGTGAAACTAAAGCCGATCCTGGGTGCCTAGGGTGCCTGTCATCCAATCCGCACTGAATTTCATTTCTAGCACATAGCCAAAAAATCGCCCCATTGACTTACATTGGAGTGCAGAAAAGGTCATTTTTTCTCGGTCCCTTTAAGAGGTAGGAGTTAAACAAGCTTAGGTCTGCGGTGCCCAGGGGGGACCCCATCCAGCCCGCACTGAGTTTCATTCCTACCACCTTAGGAAAAAAAGTCATTATTTTGAGGCTTAGAAGTCATTTCTGCAATTCCCATAGAAAATCAACGGCGTCTCTATTCAATTGTGTGGAGCGCATATCAGGTGGGTTTTCTCTGCCGGCTTAAGAGATACACGTGAAACTAAAGCCGATCCTGGGTGCCTAGGGTGCCTGTCATCCAATCCGCACTGAATTTCATTTCTAGCACATAGCCAAAAAATCGCCCCATTGACTTACATTGGAGTGCAGAAAAGGTCATTTTTTCTCGGTCCCTTTAAGAGGTAGGAGTTAAACAAGCTTAGGTCTGCGGTGCCCAGGGGGGACCCCATCCAGCCCGCACTGAGTTTCATTCCTACCACCTTAGGAAAAAAAGTCATTATTTTGAGGCTTAGAAGTCATTTCTGCAATTCCCATAGAAAATCAACTGGCGTCTCTATTCAATTGTGTGGAGCGCATATCAGGTGGGTTTTCTCTGCCGGCTTAAGAGATACACGTGAAACTAAAGCCGATCCTGGGTGCCTAGGGTGCCTGTCATCCAATCCGCACTGAATTTCATTTCTAGCACATAGCCAAAAAATCGCCCCATTGACTTACATTGGAGTGCAGAAAAGGTCATTTTTTCTCGGTCCCTTTAAGAGGTAGGAGTTAAACAAGCTTAGGTCTGCGGTGCCCAGGGGGGACCCCATCCAGCCCGCACTGAGTTTCATTCCTACCACCTTAGGAAAAAAAGTCATTATTTTGAGGCTTAGAAGTCATTTCTGCAATTCCCATAGAAAATCAACGGCGTCTCTATTCAATTGTGTGGAGCGCATATCAGGTGGGTTTTCTCTGCCGGCTTAAGAGATACACGTGAAACTAAAGCCGATCCTGGGTGCCTAGGGTGCCTGTCATCCAATCCGCACTGAATTTCATTTCTAGCACATAGCCAAAAAATCGCCCCATTGACTTACATTGGAGTGCAGAAAAGGTCATTTTTTCTCGGTCCCTTTAAGAGGTAGGAGTTAAACAAGCTTAGGTCTGCGGTGCCCAGGGGGGACCCCATCCAGCCCGCACTGAGTTTCATTCCTACCACCTTAGGAAAAAAAGTCATTATTTTGAGGCTTAGAAGTCATTTCTGCAATTCCCATAGAAAATCAACGGCGTCTCTATTCAATTGTGTGGAGCGCATATCAGGTGGGTTTTCTCTGCCGGCTTAAGAGATACACGTGAAACTAAAGCCGATCCTGGGTGCCTAGGGTGCCTGTCATCCAATCCGCACTGAATTTCATTTCTAGCACATAGCCAAAAAATCGCCCCATTGACTTACATTGGAGTGCAGAAAAGGTCATTTTTTCTCGGTCCCTTTAAGAGGTAGGAGTTAAACAAGCTTAGGTCTGCGGTGCCCAGGGGGGACCCCATCCAGCCCGCACTGAGTTTCATTCCTACCACCTTAGGAAAAAAAGTCATTATTTTGAGGCTTAGAAGTCATTTCTGCAATTCCCATAGAAAATCAACGGCGTCTCTATTCAATTGTGTGGAGCGCATATCAGGTGGGTTTTCTCTGCCGGCTTAAGAGATACACGTGAAACTAAAGCCGATCCTGGGTGCCTAGGGTGCCTGTCATCCAATCCGCACTGAATTTCATTTCTAGCACATAGCCAAAAAATCGCCCCATTGACTTACATTGGAGTGCAGAAAAGGTCATTTTTTCTCGGTCCCTTTAAGAGGTAGGAGTTAAACAAGCTTAGGTCTGCGGTGCCCAGGGGGGACCCCATCCAGCCCGCACTGAGTTTCATTCCTACCACCTTAGGAAAAAAAGTCATTATTTTGAGGCTTAGAAGTCATTTCTGCAATTCCCATAGAAAATCAACGGCGTCTCTATTCAATTGTGTGGAGCGCATATCAGGTGGGTTTTCTCTGCCGGCTTAAGAGATACACGTGAAACTAAAGCCGATCCTGGGTGCCTAGGGTGCCTGTCATCCAATCCGCACTGAATTTCATTTCTAGCACATAGCCAAAAAATCGCCCCATTGACTTACATTGGAGTGCAGAAAAGGTCATTTTTTCTCGGTCCCTTTAAGAGGTAGGAGTTAAACAAGCTTAGGTCTGCGGTGCCCAGGGGGGACCCCATCCAGCCCGCACTGAGTTTCATTCCTACCACCTTAGGAAAAAAAGTCATTATTTTGAGGCTTAGAAGTCATTTTCTGCAATTCCCATAGAAAATCAACGGCGTCTCTATTCAATTGTGTGGAGCGCATATCAGGTGGGTTTTCTCTGCCGGCTTAAGAGATACACGTGAAACTAAAGCCGATCCTGGGTGCCTAGGGTGCCTGTCATCCAATCCGCACTGCATTTCATTTCTAGCACATAGCCAAAAAATCGCCCCATTGACTTACATTGGAGTGCAGAAAAGGTCATTTTTTCTCGGTCCCTTTAAGAGGTAGGAGTTAAACAAGCTTAGGTCTGCGGTGCCCAGGGGGGACCCCATCCAGCCCGCACTGAGTTTCATTCCTACCACCTTAGGAAAAAAAGTCATTATTTTGAGGCTTAGAAGTCATTTCTGCAATTCCCATAGAAAATCAACGGCGTCTCTATTCAATTGTGTGGAGCGCATATCAGGTGGGTTTTCTCTGCCGGCTTAAGAGATACACGTGAAACTAAAGCCGATCCTGGGTGCCTAGGGTGCCTGTCATCCAATCCGCACTGAATTTCATTTCTAGCACATAGCCAAAAAATCGCCCCATTGACTTACATTGGAGTGCAGAAAAGGTCATTTTTTTCTCGGTCCCTTTAAGAGGTAGGAGTTAAACAAGCTTAGGTCTGCGGTGCCCAAGGGGACCCCATCCAGCCCGCACTGAGTTTCATTCCTACCACCTTAGGAAAAAAAGTCATTATTTTGAGGCTTAGAAGTCATTTTCTGCAATTCCCATAGAAAATCAACGGCGTCTCTATTCAATTGTGTGGAGCGCATATCAGGTGGGTTTTCTCCTGCCGGCTTAAGAGATACACGTGAAACTAAAGCCGATCCTGGGTGCCTAGGGTGCCTGTCATCCAATCCGCACTGCATTTCACTTCTAGCACATAGCCAAAAAATCGCCCCATTGACTTACATTGGAGTGCAGAAAAGGTCATTTTTTCTCGGTCCCTTTAAGAGGTAGGAGTTAAACAAGCTTAGGTCTGCGGTGCCCAGGGGGGACCCCATCCAGCCCGCACATGAGTTTCATTCCTACCACCTTAGGAAAAAAAGTCATTATTTTGAGGCTTAGAAGTCATTTCTGTCAATTCCCATAGAAAATCAACGGCGTCTCTATTCAATTGTGTGGAGCGCATATCAGGTGGGTTTTCTCTGCCGGCTTAAGAGATACACGTGAAACTAAAGCCGATCCTGGGTGCCTAGGGTGCCTGTCCATCCAATCCGCACTGAATTTCATTTCTAGCACATAGCCAAAAAATCGCCCCATTGACTTACATTGGAGTGCAAGAAAAGGTCATTTTTTTCCTCGGTCCTGTTAAGAGGTAGGAGTTAAACAAGCTTAGGTCTGCGGTGCCCAGGGGGGACCCCATCCAGCCCGCACTGAGTTTCATTCCTACCACCTTAGGAAAAAAAGTCATTATTTTGAGGCTTAGAAGTCATTTCTGCAATTCCCATAGAAAATCAACGGCGTCTCTATTCAATTGTGTGGAGCGCATATCAGGTGGGTTTTCTCTGCCGGCTTAAGAGATACACGTGAAACTAAAGCCGATCCTGGGTGCCTAGGGTGCCTGTCATCCAATCCGCACTGAATTTCATTTCTAGCACATAGCCAAAAAATCGCCCCATTGACTTACATTGGAGTGCAGAAAAGGTCATTTTTTCTCGGTCCCTTTAAGAGGTAGGAGTTAAACAAGCTTAGGTCTGCGGTGCCCAGGGGGGACCCCATCCAGCCCGCACTGAGTTTCATTCCTACCACCTTAGGAAAAAAAGTCATTATTTTGAGGCTTAGAAGTCATTTCTGCAATTCCCATAGAAAATCAACGGCGTCTCTATTCAATTGTGTGGAGCGCATATCAGGTGGGTTTTCTCTGCCGGCTTAAGAGATACACGTGAAACTAAAGCCGATCCTGGGTGCCTAGGGTGCCTGTCATCCAATCCGCACTGAATTTCATTTCTAGCACATAGCCAAAAAATCGCCCCATTGACTTACATTGGAGTGCAGAAAAGGTCATTTTTTCTCGGTCCCTTTAAGAGGTAGGAGTTAAACAAGCTTAGGTCTGCGGTGCCCAGGGGGGACCCCATCCAGCCCGCACTGAGTTTCATTCCTACCACCTTAGGAAAAAAAGTCATTATTTTGAGGCTTAGAAGTCATTTCTGCAATTCCCATAGAAAATCAACGGCGTCTCTATTCAATTGTGTGGAGCGCATATCAGGTGGGTTTTCTCTGCCGGCTTAAGAGATACACGTGAAACTAAAGCCGATCCTGGGTGCCTAGGGTGCCTGTCATCCAATCCGCACTGAATTTCATTTCTAGCACATAGCCAAAAAATCGCCCCATTGACTTACATTGGAGTGCAGAAAAGGTCATTTTTTCTCGGTCCCTTTAAGAGGTAGGAGTTAAACAAGCTTAGGTCTGCGGTGCCCAGGGGGGACCCCATCCAGCCCGCACTGAGTTTCATTCCTACCACCTTAGGAAAAAAAGTCATTATTTTGAGGCTTAGAAGTCATTTCTGCAATTCCCATAGAAAATCAACGGCGTCTCTATTCAATTGTGTGGAGCGCATATCAGGTGGGTTTTCTCTGCCGGCTTAAGAGATACACGTGAAACTAAAGCCGATCCTGGGTGCCTAGGGTGCCTGTCATCCAATCCGCACTGAATTTCATTTCTAGCACATAGCCAAAAAATCGCCCCATTGACTTACATTGGAGTGCAGAAAAGGTCATTTTTTCTCGGTCCCTTTAAGAGGTAGGAGTTAAACAAGCTTAGGTCTGCGGTGCCCAGGGGGGACCCCATCCAGCCCGCACTGAGTTTCATTCCTACCACCTTAGGAAAAAAAGTCATTATTTTGAGGCTTAGAAGTCATTTCTGCAATTCCCATAGAAAATCAACGGCGTCTCTATTCAATTGTGTGGAGCGCATATCAGGTGGGTTTTCTCTGCCGGCTTAAGAGATACACGTGAAACTAAAGCCGATCCTGGGTGCCTAGGGTGCCTGTCATCCAATCCGCACTGAATTTCATTTCTAGCACATAGCCAAAAAATCGCCCCATTGACTTACATTGGAGTGCAGAAAAGGTCATTTTTTCTCGGTCCCTTTAAGAGGTAGGAGTTAAACAAGCTTAGGTCTGCGGTGCCCAGGGGGGACCCCATCCAGCCCGCACTGAGTTTCATTCCTACCACCTTAGGAAAAAAAGTCATTATTTTGAGGCTTAGAAGTCATTTCTGCAATTCCCATAGAAAATCAACGGCGTCTCTATTCAATTGTGTGGAGCGCATATCAGGTGGGTTTTCTCTGCCGGCTTAAGAGATACACGTGAAACTAAAGCCGATCCTGGGTGCCTAGGGTGCCTGTCATCCAATCCGCACTGAATTTCATTTCTAGCACATAGCCAAAAAATCGCCCCATTGACTTACATTGGAGTGCAGAAAAGGTCATTTTTTCTCGGTCCCTTTAAGAGGTAGGAGTTAAACAAGCTTAGGTCTGCGGTGCCCAGGGGGGACCCCATCCAGCCCGCACTGAGTTTCATTCCTACCACCTTAGGAAAAAAAGTCATTATTTTGAGGCTTAGAAGTCATTTCTGCAATTCCCATAGAAAATCAACGGCGTCTCTATTCAATTGTGTGGAGCGCATATCAGGTGGGTTTTCTCTGCCGGCTTAAGAGATACACGTGAAACTAAAGCCGATCCTGGGTGCCTAGGGTGCCTGTCATCCAATCCGCACTGAATTTCATTTCTAGCACATAGCCAAAAAATCGCCCCATTGACTTACATTGGAGTGCAGAAAAGGTCATTTTTTCTCGGTCCCTTTAAGAGGTAGGAGTTAAACAAGCTTAGGTCTGCGGTGCCCAGGGGGGACCCCATCCAGCCCGCACTGAGTTTCATTCCTACCACCTTAGGAAAAAAAGTCATTATTTTGAGGCTTAGAAGTCATTTCTGCAATTCCCATAGAAAATCAACGGCGTCTCTATTCAATTGTGTGGAGCGCATATCAGGTGGGTTTTCTCTGCCGGCTTAAGAGATACACGTGAAACTAAAGCCGATCCTGGGTGCCTAGGGTGCCTGTCATCCAATCCGCACTGAATTTCATTTCTAGCACATAGCCAAAAAATCGCCCCATTGACTTACATTGGAGTGCAGAAAAGGTCATTTTTTCTCGGTCCCTTTAAGAGGTAGGAGTTAAACAAGCTTAGGTCTGCGGTGCCCAGGGGGGACCCCATCCAGCCCGCACTGAGTTTCATTCCTACCACCTTAGGAAAAAAAGTCATTATTTTGAGGCTTAGAAGTCATTTCTGCAATTCCCATAGAAAATCAACGGCGTCTCTATTCAATTGTGTGGAGCGCATATCAGGTGGGTTTTCTCTGCCGGCTTAAGAGATACACGTGAAACTAAAGCCGATCCTGGGTGCCTAGGGTGCCTGTCATCCAATCCGCACTGAATTTCATTTCTAGCACATAGCCAAAAAATCGCCCCATTGACTTACATTGGAGTGCAGAAAAGGTCATTTTTTCTCGGTCCCTTTAAGAGGTAGGAGTTAAACAAGCTTAGGTCTGCGGTGCCCAGGGGGGACCCCATCCAGCCCGCACTGAGTTTCATTCCTACCACCTTAGGAAAAAAAGTCATTATTTTGAGGCTTAGAAGTCATTTCTGCAATTCCCATAGAAAATCAACGGCGTCTCTATTCAATTGTGTGGAGCGCATATCAGGTGGGTTTTCTCTGCCGGCTTAAGAGATACACGTGAAACTAAAGCCGATCCTGGGTGCCTAGGGTGCCTGTCATCCAATCCGCACTGAATTTCATTTCTAGCACATAGCCAAAAAATCGCCCCATTGACTTACATTGGAGTGCAGAAAAGGTCATTTTTTCTCGGTCCCTTTAAGAGGTAGGAGTTAAACAAGCTTAGGTCTGCGGTGCCCAGGGGGGACCCCATCCAGCCCGCACTGAGTTTCATTCCTACCACCTTAGGAAAAAAAGTCATTATTTTGAGGCTTAGAAGTCATTTCTGCAATTCCCATAGAAAATCAACGGCGTCTCTATTCAATTGTGTGGAGCGCATATCAGGTGGGTTTTCTCTGCCGGCTTAAGAGATACACGTGAAACTAAAGCCGATCCTGGGTGCCTAGGGTGCCTGTCATCCAATCCGCACTGAATTTCATTTCTAGCACATAGCCAAAAAATCGCCCCATTGACTTACATTGGAGTGCAGAAAAGGTCATTTTTTCTCGGTCCCTTTAAGAGGTAGGAGTTAAACAAGCTTAGGTCTGCGGTGCCCAGGGGGGACCCCATCCAGCCCGCACTGAGTTTCATTCCTACCACCTTAGGAAAAAAAGTCATTATTTTGAGGCTTAGAAGTCATTTCTGCAATTCCCATAGAAAATCAACGGCGTCTCTATTCAATTGTGTGGAGCGCATATCAGGTGGGTTTTCTCTGCCGGCTTAAGAGATACACGTGAAACTAAAGCCGATCCTGGGTGCCTAGGGTGCCTGTCATCCAATCCGCACTGAATTTCATTTCTAGCACATAGCCAAAAAATCGCCCCATTGACTTACATTGGAGTGCAGAAAAGGTCATTTTTTCTCGGTCCCTTTAAGAGGTAGGAGTTAAACAAGCTTAGGTCTGCGGTGCCCAGGGGGGACCCCATCCAGCCCGCACTGAGTTTCATTCCTACCACCTTAGGAAAAAAAGTCATTATTTTGAGGCTTAGAAGTCATTTCTGCAATTCCCATAGAAAATCAACGGCGTCTCTATTCAATTGTGTGGAGCGCATATCAGGTGGGTTTTCTCTGCCGGCTTAAGAGATACACGTGAAACTAAAGCCGATCCTGGGTGCCTAGGGTGCCTGTCATCCAATCCGCACTGAATTTCATTTCTAGCACATAGCCAAAAAATCGCCCCATTGACTTACATTGGAGTGCAGAAAAGGTCATTTTTTCTCGGTCCCTTTAAGAGGTAGGAGTTAAACAAGCTTAGGTCTGCGGTGCCCAGGGGGGACCCCATCCAGCCCGCACTGAGTTTCATTCCTACCACCTTAGGAAAAAAAGTCATTATTTTGAGGCTTAGAAGTCATTTCTGCAATTCCCATAGAAAATCAACGGCGTCTCTATTCAATTGTGTGGAGCGCATATCAGGTGGGTTTTCTCTGCCGGCTTAAGAGATACACGTGAAACTAAAGCCGATCCTGGGTGCCTAGGGTGCCTGTCATCCAATCCGCACTGAATTTCATTTCTAGCACATAGCCAAAAAATCGCCCCATTGACTTACATTGGAGTGCAGAAAAGGTCATTTTTTCTCGGTCCCTTTAAGAGGTAGGAGTTAAACAAGCTTAGGTCTGCGGTGCCCAGGGGGGACCCCATCCAGCCCGCACTGAGTTTCATTCCTACCACCTTAGGAAAAAAAGTCATTATTTTGAGGCTTAGAAGTCATTTCTGCAATTCCCATAGAAAATCAACGGCGTCTCTATTCAATTGTGTGGAGCGCATATCAGGTGGGTTTTCTCTGCCGGCTTAAGAGATACACGTGAAACTAAAGCCGATCCTGGGTGCCTAGGGTGCCTGTCATCCAATCCGCACTGAATTTCATTTCTAGCACATAGCCAAAAAATCGCCCCATTGACTTACATTGGAGTGCAGAAAAGGTCATTTTTTCTCGGTCCCTTTAAGAGGTAGGAGTTAAACAAGCTTAGGTCTGCGGTGCCCAGGGGGGACCCCATCCAGCCCGCACTGAGTTTCATTCCTACCACCTTAGGAAAAAAAGTCATTATTTTGAGGCTTAGAAGTCATTTCTGCAATTCCCATAGAAAATCAACGGCGTCTCTATTCAATTGTGTGGAGCGCATATCAGGTGGGTTTTCTCTGCCGGCTTAAGAGATACACGTGAAACTAAAGCCGATCCTGGGTGCCTAGGGTGCCTGTCATCCAATCCGCACTGAATTTCATTTCTAGCACATAGCCAAAAAATCGCCCCATTGACTTACATTGGAGTGCAGAAAAGGTCATTTTTTCTCGGTCCCTTTAAGAGGTAGGAGTTAAACAAGCTTAGGTCTGCGGTGCCCAGGGGGGACCCCATCCAGCCCGCACTGAGTTTCATTCCTACCACCTTAGGAAAAAAAGTCATTATTTTGAGGCTTAGAAGTCATTTCTGCAATTCCCATAGAAAATCAATGGCGTCTCTATTCAATTGTGTGGAGCGCATATCAGGTGGGTTTTCTCTGCCGGCTTAAGAGATACACGTGTATCTCTTAAGGCGGCAGAGAAAATCCACCTGATATGCGCTCCACACAATTGAATAGAGACGCCATTGATTTTCTATGGGAATTGCAGAAATGACTTCTAAGCCTCAAAATAATGACTTTTTTTCCTAAGGTGGTAGGAATGAAACTCAGTGTGGGCTGGATGGGGTCCCCCCTGGGCACCGCAGACCTAAGCTTGTTTAACTCCTACCTCTTAAAGGGACCGAGAAAAAATGACCTTTTCTGCACTCCAATGTAAGTCAATGGGGCGATTTTTTGGCTATGTGCTAGAAATGAAATTCAGTGCGGATTGGATGACAGGCACCCTAGGCACCCAGGATCGGCTTTAGTTTCACGTGTATCTCTTAAGCCGGCAGAGAAAACCCACCTGATATGCGCTCCACACAATTGAATAGAGACGCCGTTGATTTTCTATGGGAATTGCAGAAATGACTTCTAAGCCTCAAAATAATGACTTTTTTTCCTAAGGTGGTAGGAATGAAACTCAGTGCGGGCTGGATGGGGTCCCCCCTGGGCACCGCAGACCTAAGCTTGTTTAACTCCTACCTCTTAAAGGGACCGAGAAAAAATGACCTTTTCTGCACTCCAATGTAAGTCAATGGGGCGATTTTTTGGCTATGTGCTAGAAATGAAATTCAGTGCGGATTGGATGACAGGCACCCTAGGCACCCAGGATCGGCTTTAGTTTCACGTGTATCTCTTAAGCCGGCAGAGAAAACCCACCTGATATGCGCTCCACACAATTGAATAGAGACGCCGTTGATTTTCTATGGGAATTGCAGAAATGACTTCTAAGCCTCAAAATAATGACTTTTTTTCCTAAGGTGGTAGGAATGAAACTCAGTGCGGGCTGGATGGGGTCCCCCCTGGGCACCGCAGACCTAAGCTTGTTTAACTCCTACCTCTTAAAGGGACCGAGAAAAAATGACCTTTTCTGCACTCCAATGTAAGTCAATGGGGCGATTTTTTGGCTATGTGCTAGAAATGAAATTCAGTGCGGATTGGATGACAGGCACCCTAGGCACCCAGGATCGGCTTTAGTTTCACGTGTATCTCTTAAGCCGGCAGAGAAAACCCACCTGATATGCGCTCCACACAATTGAATAGAGACGCCGTTGATTTTCTATGGGAATTGCAGAAATGACTTCTAAGCCTCAAAATAATGACTTTTTTTCCTAAGGTGGTAGGAATGAAACTCAGTGCGGGCTGGATGGGGTCCCCCCTGGGCACCGCAGACCTAAGCTTGTTTAACTCCTACCTCTTAAAGGGACCGAGAAAAAATGACCTTTTCTGCACTCCAATGTAAGTCAATGGGGCGATTTTTTGGCTATGTGCTAGAAATGAAATTCAGTGCGGATTGGATGACAGGCACCCTAGGCACCCAGGATCGGCTTTAGTTTCACGTGTATCTCTTAAGCCGGCAGAGAAAACCCACCTGATATGCGCTCCACACAATTGAATAGAGACGCCGTTGATTTTCTATGGGAATTGCAGAAATGACTTCTAAGCCTCAAAATAATGACTTTTTTTCCTAAGGTGGTAGGAATGAAACTCAGTGCGGGCTGGATGGGGTCCCCCCTGGGCACCGCAGACCTAAGCTTGTTTAACTCCTACCTCTTAAAGGGACCGAGAAAAAATGACCTTTTCTGCACTCCAATGTAAGTCAATGGGGCGATTTTTTGGCTATGTGCTAGAAATGAAATTCAGTGCGGATTGGATGACAGGCACCCTAGGCACCCAGGATCGGCTTTAGTTTCACGTGTATCTCTTAAGCCGGCAGAGAAAACCCACCTGATATGCGCTCCACACAATTGAATAGAGACGCCGTTGATTTTCTATGGGAATTGCAGAAATGACTTCTAAGCCTCAAAATAATGACTTTTTTTCCTAAGGTGGTAGGAATGAAACTCAGTGCGGGCTGGATGGGGTCCCCCCTGGGCACCGCAGACCTAAGCTTGTTTAACTCCTACCTCTTAAAGGGACCGAGAAAAAATGACCTTTTCTGCACTCCAATGTAAGTCAATGGGGCGATTTTTTGGCTATGTGCTAGAAATGAAATTCAGTGCGGATTGGATGACAGGCACCCTAGGCACCCAGGATCGGCTTTAGTTTCACGTGTATCTCTTAAGCCGGCAGAGAAAACCCACCTGATATGCGCTCCACACAATTGAATAGAGACGCCGTTGATTTTCTATGGGAATTGCAGAAATGACTTCTAAGCCTCAAAATAATGACTTTTTTTCCTAAGGTGGTAGGAATGAAACTCAGTGCGGGCTGGATGGGGTCCCCCCTGGGCACCGCAGACCTAAGCTTGTTTAACTCCTACCTCTTAAAGGGACCGAGAAAAAATGACCTTTTCTGCACTCCAATGTAAGTCAATGGGGCGATTTTTTGGCTATGTGCTAGAAATGAAATTCAGTGCGGATTGGATGACAGGCACCCTAGGCACCCAGGATCGGCTTTAGTTTCACGTGTATCTCTTAAGCCGGCAGAGAAAACCCACCTGATATGCGCTCCACACAATTGAATAGAGACGCCGTTGATTTTCTATGGGAATTGCAGAAATGACTTCTAAGCCTCAAAATAATGACTTTTTTTCCTAAGGTGGTAGGAATGAAACTCAGTGCGGGCTGGATGGGGTCCCCCCTGGGCACCGCAGACCTAAGCTTGTTTAACTCCTACCTCTTAAAGGGACCGAGAAAAAATGACCTTTTCTGCACTCCAATGTAAGTCAATGGGGCGATTTTTTGGCTATGTGCTAGAAATGAAATTCAGTGCGGATTGGATGACAGGCACCCTAGGCACCCAGGATCGGCTTTAGTTTCACGTGTATCTCTTAAGCCGGCAGAGAAAACCCACCTGATATGCGCTCCACACAATTGAATAGAGACGCCGTTGATTTTCTATGGGAATTGCAGAAATGACTTCTAAGCCTCAAAATAATGACTTTTTTTCCTAAGGTGGTAGGAATGAAACTCAGTGCGGGCTGGATGGGGTCCCCCCTGGGCACCGCAGACCTAAGCTTGTTTAACTCCTACCTCTTAAAGGGACCGAGAAAAAATGACCTTTTCTGCACTCCAATGTAAGTCAATGGGGCGATTTTTTGGCTATGTGCTAGAAATGAAATTCAGTGCGGATTGGATGACAGGCACCCTAGGCACCCAGGATCGGCTTTAGTTTCACGTGTATCTCTTAAGCCGGCAGAGAAAACCCACCTGATATGCGCTCCACACAATTGAATAGAGACGCCGTTGATTTTCTATGGGAATTGCAGAAATGACTTCTAAGCCTCAAAATAATGACTTTTTTTCCTAAGGTGGTAGGAATGAAACTCAGTGCGGGCTGGATGGGGTCCCCCCTGGGCACCGCAGACCTAAGCTTGTTTAACTCCTACCTCTTAAAGGGACCGAGAAAAAATGACCTTTTCTGCACTCCAATGTAAGTCAATGGGGCGATTTTTTGGCTATGTGCTAGAAATGAAATTCAGTGCGGATTGGATGACAGGCACCCTAGGCACCCAGGATCGGCTTTAGTTTCACGTGTATCTCTTAAGCCGGCAGAGAAAACCCACCTGATATGCGCTCCACACAATTGAATAGAGACGCCGTTGATTTTCTATGGGAATTGCAGAAATGACTTCTAAGCCTCAAAATAATGACTTTTTTTCCTAAGGTGGTAGGAATGAAACTCAGTGCGGGCTGGATGGGGTCCCCCCTGGGCACCGCAGACCTAAGCTTGTTTAACTCCTACCTCTTAAAGGGACCGAGAAAAAATGACCTTTTCTGCACTCCAATGTAAGTCAATGGGGCGATTTTTTGGCTATGTGCTAGAAATGAAATTCAGTGCGGATTGGATGACAGGCACCCTAGGCACCCAGGATCGGCTTTAGTTTCACGTGTATCTCTTAAGCCGGCAGAGAAAACCCACCTGATATGCGCTCCACACAATTGAATAGAGACGCCGTTGATTTTCTATGGGAATTGCAGAAATGACTTCTAAGCCTCAAAATAATGACTTTTTTTCCTAAGGTGGTAGGAATGAAACTCAGTGTGGGCTGGATGGGGTCCCCCCTGGGCACCGCAGACCTAAGCTTGTTTAACTCCTACCTCTTAAAGGGACCGAGAAAAAATGACCTTTTCTGCACTCCAATGTAAGTCAATGGGGCGATTTTTTGGCTATGTGCTAGAAATGAAATTCAGTGCGGATTGGATGACAGGCACCCTAGGCACCCAGGATCGGCTTTAGTTTCACGTGTATCTCTTAAGCCGGCAGAGAAAATCCACCTGATATGCGCTCCACACAATTGAATAGAGACGCCATTGATTTTCTATGGGAATTGCAGAAATGACTTCTAAGCCTCAAAATAATGACTTTTTTTCCTAAGGTGGTAGGAATGAAACTCAGTGCGGGCTGGATGGGTTCCCCCCTGGGCACCGCAGACCTAAGCTTGTTTAACTCCTACCTCTTAAAGGGACCGAGATAAAATGACCTTTTCTGCACTCCAATGTAAGTCAATGGGGCGATTTTTTGGCTATGTGCTAGAAATGAAATTCAGTGCGGATTGGATGACAGGCACCCTAGGCACCCAGGATCGGCTTTAGTTTCACGTGTATCTCTTAAGCCGGCAGAGAAAACCCACCTGATATGCGCTCCACACAATTGAATTAGAGACGCCGTTGATTTTCTATGGAATTGCAGAAATGACTTCTAAGCCTCAAAATAATGACTTTTTTCCTAAGGTGGTAGGAATGAAACTCAGTGCGGGCTGGATGGGGTCCCCCCTGGGCACCGCAGACCTAAGCTTGTTTAACTCCTACCTCTTAAAGGGACCGAGAAAAAATGACCTTTTCTGCACTCCAATGTAAGTCAATGGGGCGATTTTTTGGCTATGTGCTAGAAATGAAATTCAGTGCGGATTGGATGACAGGCACCCTAGGCACCCAGGATCGGCTTTAGTTTCACGTGTATCTCTTAAGCCGGCAGAGAAAACCCACCTGATATGCGCTCCACACAATTGAATTAGAGACGCCGTTGATTTTCTATGGGAATTGCAGAAATGACTTCTAAGCCTCAAAATAATGACTTTTTTTCCTAAGGTGGTAGGAATGAAACTCAGTGCGGGCTGGATGGGGTCCCCCCTGGGCACCGCAGACCTAAGCTTGTTTAACTCCTACCTCTTAAAGGGACCGAGAAAAAATGACCTTTTCTGCACTCCAATGTAAGTCAATGGGGCGATTTTTTGGCTATGTGCTAGAAATGAAATTCAGTGCGGATTGGATGACAGGCACCCTAGGCACCCAGGATCGGCTTTAGTTTCACGTGTATCTCTTAAGCCGGCAGAGAAAATCCACCTGATATGCGCTCCACACAATTGAATAGAGACGCCATTGATTTTCTATGGGAATTGCAGAAATGACTTCTAAGCCTCAAAATAATGACTTTTTTCCTAAGGTGGTAGGAATGAAACTCAGTGTGGGCTGGATGGGGTCCCCCCTGGGCACCGCAGACCTAAGCTTGTTTAACTCCTACCTCTTAAAGGGACCGAGAAAAAATGACCTTTTCTGCACTCCAAAGTAAGTCAATGGGGCGATTTTTTGGCTATGTGCTAGAAATGAAATTCAGTGCGGATTGGATGACAGGCACCCTAGGCACCCAGGATCGGCTTTAGTTTCACGTGTATCTCTTAAGCCGGCAGAGAAAATCCACCTGATATGCGCTCCACACAATTGAATAGAGACGCCATTGATTTTCTATGGGAATTGCAGAAATGACTTCTAAGCCTCAAAATAATGACTTTTTTTCCTAAGGTGGTAGGAATGAAACTCAGTGCGGGCTGGATGGGGTCCCCCCTGGGCACCGCAGACCTAAGCTTGTTTAACTCCTACCTCTTAAAGGGACCGAGATAAAATGACCTTTTCTGCACTCCAATGTAAGTCAATGGGGCGATTTTTTGGCTATGTGCTAGAAATGAAATTCAGTGTGGATTGGATGACAGGCACCCTAGGCACCCAGGATCGGCTTTAGTTTCACGTGTATCTCTTAAGCCGGCAGAGAAAACCCACCTGATATGCGCTCCACACAATTGAATTAGAGACGCCGTTGATTTTCTATGGGAATTGCAGAAATGACTTCTAAGCCTCAAAATAATGACTTTTTTTCCTAAGGTGGTAGGAATGAAACTCAGTGCGGGCTGGATGGGGTCCCCCCTGGGCACCGCAGACCTAAGCTTGTTTAACTCCTACCTCTTAAAGGGACCGAGAAAAAATGACCTTTTCTGCACTCCAATGTAAGTCAATGGGGCGATTTTTGGCTATGTGCTAGAAATGAAATTCAGTGCGGATTGGATGACAGGCACCCTAGGCACCCAGGATCGGCTTTAGTTTCACGTGTATCTCTTAAGCCGGCAGAGAAAACCCACCTGATATGCGCTCCACACAATTGAATTAGAGACGCCGTTGATTTTCCATGGGAATTGCAGAAATGACTTCTAAGCCTCAAAATAATGACTTTTTTTCCTAAGGTGGTAGGAATGAAACTCAGTGCGGGCTGGATGGGGTCCCCCCTGGGCACCGCAGACCTAAGCTTGTTTAACTCCTACCTCTTAAAGGGACCGAGAAAAAATGACCTTTTCTGCACTCCAATGTAAGTCAATGGGGCGATTTTTTGGCTATGTGCTAGAAATGAAATTCAGTGCGGATTGGATGACAGGCACCCTAGGCACCCAGGATCGGCTTTAGTTTCACGTGTATCTCTTAAGCCGGCAGAGAAAATCCACCTGATATGCGCTCCACACAATTGAATAGAGACGCCATTGATTTTCTATGGGAATTGCAGAAATGACTTCTAAGCCTCAAAATAATGACTTTTTTTCCTAAGGTGGTAGGAATGAAACTCAGTGTGGGCTGGATGGGGTCCCCCCTGGGCACCGCAGACCTAAGCTTGTTTAACTCCTACCTCTTAAAGGGACCGAGAAAAAAATGACCTTTTCTGCACTCCAATGTAAGTCAATGGGGCGATTTTTTGGCTATGTGCTAGAAATGAAATTCAGTGCGGATTGGATGACAGGCACCCTAGGCACCCAGGATCGGCTTTAGTTTCACGTGTATCTCTTAAGCCGGCAGAGAAAACCCACCTGATATGCGCTCCACACAATTGAATTAGAGACGCCGTTGATTTTCTATGGGAATTGCAGAAATGACTTCTAAGCCTCAAAATAATGACTTTTTTTCCTAAGGTGGTAGGAATGAAACTCAGTGCGGGCTGGATGGGGTCCCCCCTGGGCACCGCAGACCTAAGCTTGTTTAACTCCTACCTCTTAAAGGGACCGAGAAAAAATGAACTTTTCTGCACTCCAATGTAAGTCAATGGGGCGATTTTTTGGCTATGTGCTAGAAATGAAATTCAGTGCGGATTGGATGACAGGCACCGTAGGCACCCAGGATCGGCTTTAGTTTCACGTGTATCTCTTAAGCCGGCAGAGAAAACCCACCTGATATGCGCTCCACACAATTGAATAGAGACGCCGTTGATTTTCTATGGGAATTGCAGAAATGACTTCTAAGCCTCAAAATAATGACTTTTTTTCCTAAGGTGGTAGGAATGAAACTCAGTGCGGGCTGGATGGGGTCCCCCCTGGCCACCGCAGACCTAAGCTTGTTTAACTCCTACCTCTTAAAGGGACCGAGAAAAAATGACCTTTTCTGCACTCCAATGTAAGTCAATGGGGCGATTTTTTGGCTATGTGCTAGAAATGAAATTCAGTGCGGATTGGATGACAGGCACCCTAGGCACCCAGGATCGGCTTTAGTTTCACGTGTATCTCTTAAGCCGGCAGAGAAAACCCACCTGATATGCGCTCCACACAATTGAATTAGAGACGCCGTTGATTTTCTATGGGAATTGCAGAAATGACTTCTAAGCCTCAAAATAATGACTTTTTTTCCTAAGGTGGTAGGAATGAAACTCAGTGCGGGCTGGATGGGGTCCCCCCTGGGCACCGCAGACCTAAGCTTGTTTAACTCCTACCTCTTAAAGGGACCGAGAAAAAATGACCTTTTCTGCACTCCAATGTAAGTCAATGGGGCGATTTTTTGGGTATGTGCTAGAAATGAAATTCAGTGCGGATTGGATGACAGGCACCCTAGGCACCCAGGATCGGCTTTAGTTTCACGTGTATCTCTTAAGCCGGCAGAGAAAATCCACCTGATATGCGCTCCACACAATTGAATAGAGACGCCATTGATTTTCTATGGGAATTGCAGAAATGACTTCTAAGCCTCAAAATAATGACTTTTTTTCCTAAGGTGGTAGGAATGAAACTCAGTGCGGGCTGGATGGGGTCCCCCCTGGGCACCGCAGACCTAAGCTTGTTTAACTCCTACCTCTTAAAGGGACCAAGAAAAAATGACCTTTTCTGCACTCCAATGTAAGTCAATGGGGCGATTTTTTGGCTATGTGCTAGAAATGAAATTCAGTGCGGATTGGATGACAGGCACCCTAGGCACCCAGGATCGGCTTTAGTTTCACGTGTATCTCTTAAGCCGGCAGAGAAAACCCACCTGATATGCGCTCCACACAATTGAATTAGAGACGCCGTTGATTTTCTATGGGAATTGCAGAAATGACTTCTAAGCCTCAAAATAATGACTTTTTTTCCTAAGGTGGTAGGAATGAAACTCAGTGCGGGCTGGATGGGGTCCCCCCTGGGCACCGCAGACCTAAGCTTGTTTAACTCCTACCTCTTAAAGGGACCGAGAAAAAATGACCTTTTCTGCACTCCAATGTAAGTCAATGGGGCGATTTTTTGGCTATGTGCTAGAAATGAAATTCAGTGCGGATTGGATGACAGGCACCCTAGGCACCTAGGATCGGCTTTAGTTTCACGTGTATCTCTTAAGCCGGCAGAGAAAACCCACCTGATATGCGCTCCACACAATTGAATTAGAGACGCCGTTGATTTTCTATGGGAATTGCAGAAATGACTTCTAAGCCTCAAAATAATGACTTTTTTTCCTAAGGTGGTAGGAATGAAACTCAGTGCGGGCTGGATGGGGGTCCCCCCTGGGCACCGCAGACCTAAGCTTGTTTAACTCCTACCTCTTAAAGGGACCGAGAAAAAATGACCTTTTCTGCACTCCAATGTAAGTCAATGGGGCGATTTTTTGGCTATGTGCTAGAAATGAAATTCAGTGCGGATTGGATGACAGGCACCCTAGGCACCCAGGATCGGCTTTAGTTTCACGTGTATCTCTTAAGCCGGCAGAGAAAATTCACCT
Source organism: Dendropsophus ebraccatus (assembly GCF_027789765.1). Taxonomy (NCBI): domain Eukaryota; kingdom Metazoa; phylum Chordata; class Amphibia; order Anura; family Hylidae; genus Dendropsophus; species Dendropsophus ebraccatus. The sequence continues at coordinate 38,744 of NW_027210573.1, forward strand.
GATATGCGCTCCACACAATTGAATAGAGACGCCATTGATTTTCTATGGGAATTGCAGAAATGACTTCTAAGCCTCAAAATAATGACTTTTTTTCCTAAGGTGGTAGGAATGAAACTCAGTGCGGGCTGGATGGGGTCCCCCTGGGCACCGCAGACCTAAGCTTGTTTAACTCCTACCTCTTAAAGGGACCAAGAAAAAATGACCTTTTCTGCACTCCAATGTAAGTCAATGGGGCGATTTTTTGGCTATGTGCTAGAAATGAAATTCAGTGCGGATTGGATGACAGGCACCCTAGGCACCCAGGATCGGCTTTAGTTTCACGTGTATCTCTTAAGCCGGCAGAGAAAATCCACCTGATATGCGCTCCTCACAATTGAATAGAGACGATATTGATTTTCTATGGGAATTGCAGAAATGACTTCTAAGCCTCAAAATAATGACTTTTTTTCCTAAGGTGGTAGGAATGAAACTCAGTGCGGGCTGGATGGGGTCCCCCCTGGGCACCGCAGACCTAAGCTTGTTTAACTCCTACCTCTTAAAGGGACCGAGAAAAAATGACCTTTTCTGCACTCCAATGTAAGTCAATGGGGCGATTTTTTGGCTATGTGCTAGAAATGAAATTCAGTGCGGATTGGATGACAGGCACCCTAGGCACCCAGGATCGGCTTTAGTTTCACGTGTATCTCTTAAGCCGACAGAGAAAACCCACCTGATATGCGCTCCACACAATTGAATTAGAGACGCCGTTGATTTTCTATGGGAATTGCAGAAATGACTTCTAAGCCTCAAAATAATGACTTTTTTTCCTAAGGTGGTAGGAATGAAACTCAGTGCGGGCTGGATGGGGTCCCCCCTGGGCACCGCAGACCTAAGCTTGTTTAACTCCTACATCTTAAAGGGACCGAGAAAAAATGACCTTTTCTGCACTCCAATGTAAGTCAATGGGGCGATTTTTGGCTATGTGCTAGAAATGAAATTCAGTGCGGATTGGATGACAGGCACCCTAGGCACCCAGGATCGGCTTTAGTTTCACGTGTATCTCTTAAGCCGGCAGAGAAAATCCACCTGATATGCGCTCCACACAATTGAATAGAGACGCCATTGATTTTCTATGGGAATTGCAGAAATGACTTCTAAGCCTCAAAATAATGACTTTTTTTCCTAAGGTGGTAGGAATGAAACTCAGTGCGGGCTGGATGGGGTCCCCCCTGGGCACCGCAGACCTAAGCTTGTTTAACTCCTACCTCTTAAAGGGACCGAGAAAAAATGACCTTTTCTGCACTCCAATGTAAGTCAATGGGGCGATTTTTTGGCTATGTGCTAGAAATGAAATTCAGTGCGGATTGGATGACAGGCACCCTAGGCACCCAGGATCGGCTTTAGTTTCACGTGTATCTCTTAAGCCGGCAGAGAAAATCCACCTGATATGCGCTCCACACAATTGAATAGAGACGATATTGATTTTCTATGGGAATTGCAGAAATGACTTCTAAGCCTCAAAATAATGACTTTTTTTCCTAAGGTGGTAGGAATGAAACTCAGTGCGGGCTGGATGGGGTCCCACCTGGGCACCGCAGACCTAAGCTTGTTTAACTCCTACCTCTTAAAGGGACCGAGAAAAAATGACCTTTTCTGCACTCCAATGTAAGTCAATGGGGCGATTTTTTGGCTATGTGCTAGAAATGAAATTCAGTGCGGATTGGATGACAGGCACCCTAGGCACCCAGGATCGGCTTTAGTTTCACGTGTATCTCTTAAGCCGGCAGAGAAAATCCACCTGATATGCGCTCCACACAATTGAATAGAGACGCCATTGATTTTCTATGGGAATTGCAGAAATGACTTCTAAGCCTCAAAATAATGACTTTTTTTCCTAAGGTGGTAGGAATGAAACTCAGTGCGGGCTGGATGGGGTCCCCCCTGGGCACCGCAGACCTAAGCTTGTTTAACTCCTACCTCTTAAAGGGACCGAGAAAAAATGACCTTTTCTGCACTCCAATGTAAGTCAATGGGGCGATTTTTTGGCTATGTGCTAGAAATGAAATTCAGTGCGGATTGGATGACAGGCACCCTAGGCACCCAGGATCGGCTTTAGTTTCAGGTGTATCTCTTAAGCCGGCAGAGAAAACCCACCTGATATGCGCTCCACACAATTGAATTAGAGACGCCGTTGATTTTCTATGGGAATTGCAGAAATGACTTCTAAGCCTCAAAATAATGACTTTTTTCCTAAGGTGGTAGGAATGAAACTCAGTGCGGGCTGGATGGGGTCCCCCCTGGGCACCGCAGACCTAAGCTTGTTTAACTCCTACCTCTTAAAGGGACCGAGAAAAAATGACCTTTTCTGCACTCCAATGTAAGTCAATGGGGCGATTTTTTGGCTATGTGCTAGAAATGAAATTCAGTGCGGATTGGATGACAGGCACCCTAGGCACCCAGGATCGGCTTTAGTTTCACGTGTATCTCTTAAGCCGGCAGAGAAAATCCACCTGATATGCGCTCCACACAATTGAATAGAGACGCCATTGATTTTCTATGGGAATTGCAGAAATGACTTCTAAGCCTCAAATAATGACTTTTTTTCCTAAGGTGGTAGGAATGAAACTCAGTGTGGGCTGGATGGGGTCCCCCCTGGGCACCGCAGACCTAAGCTTGTTTAACTCCTACCTCTTAAAGGGACCGAGAAAAAATGACCTTTTCTGCACTCCAATGTAAGTCAATGGGGCGATTTTTTGGCTATGTGCTAGAAATGAAATTCAGTGCGGATTGGATGACAGGCACCCTAGGCACCCAGGATCGGCTTTAGTTTCTTATGCATGGAACATTTGTTGAATTCGATTAGGAACAATCCGGACATTAAAGGTATTAGGGTGGGGAACAGACACCATGTCTGCTCAGCTTACGCAGACGACCTACTTCTTTTTATTACGCAACCACACACATCACTGCCCTCTCTACTAGCTACCATTGAGGAGTTTGCCTTTCACAGTAACTATAAACTGAATGTAAACAAATGTGAAGCGCTTACTATAGCATTATCAGAAGAAAATAGGAAAAATTTAACAGAAAATTACCCCTTTAATTGGAGGACAAACACGCTTAGCTACTTAGGGACACAAATAGCGACTTCCCCAGAGACTATAATTAAGGAGAACTTTGACCCCTTAATGAAAAAAATAAAAAGTGATATGGGAGGGTGGGAAAAGAAGGAGTTCTCCTGGATAGGTAGGATCAACATCTTAAAAATGAATGTTTTGCCACGCTTGTTGTATTTATTTCAAGCGGTGCCTGCAACTTTGAAACAGCCCTACCTATCCAGGATGAACTCAACCTTCACTAAATTTGTTTGGGCCCAAAAACCTGCCCGCATTGCTTCAAAGACACTTATTAGGCCCAAACTAGAGGGAGGCTTAACCTTGCCAAGCTGCAAAGCATATTATCAAGCGGCCATTCTGAACAGGGTCTTTGATGCTTTCAAACACAGAAATAATAAATTGTGGATACAATTGGAGGCCGACATTACAAATTTTGAACCTGCAGCTATTTTGTGGACTCCTAAAGAGATCCTGAAAGACATAAAATATGTATCTTTATCTCCAGTCAGCGCCTCCATTGCATCTTTAATAAACTCTCCCAAACATATGATGTCAGAACAATTTAAGGCAGATGGTCCCCTCATACCATTAGGCCGAAATTTGAGATTCATACCAGCCTTACACAAACGCGCCTTCTTAGGTATCCCTACTGATAGGAATATCACATTTCACTCCCTACTTTCCAAGAATAGGGTTAAACCGATTGAGGACCTCCCTTTTAAAAAGGAAAGAGAAGCCCTACCACTAGAAACAGTTCAATTACAATATTCTCAACTAGAAGCATTTGTCGAAAGACAGAAACATACACTTAGTTTGACTAGGAATCTATTGCCCTTTGAAGAACTGTGTGTCTCTCCATCCACCACATCTAAGGCTGTTTCGCTGATATATAAACTACTGGTATCTGGTGAAGAAGAATTTCGCCCGGATTACCTTACAAGCTGGGAAAGGGAATTGGGGATCCCTTTCACACCTGAGGAGGTCTCCATGGCCTTCTATTTAACGCACAAGACTTCCATCTCTTGTAAAATACAAGAGAGGAATTTCAAAATTTTGGCTCGATGGTACCTTGTGCCAGCTAAATTAGCCTCAATGTATCCAAATCGTAGCGACCTCTGCTGGAGATGTGGTATGGAGAGAGGCACTATGTTACACATATGGTGGGATTGTGCCATAGTAAAAAACTTTTGGTCAGAGGTAATAAGCGTCATAAACAATATAGGAGATATTCAGGTGGACAACCAGCCCAAACAGGCGCTATTATCGATGATAACAGGACAGAGACACATGGTGAAAAACTCAGTGGTGGGCTTCCTCCTAACCGCAGCTAGAGCAATAATTGCGAGAAAGTGGAGATCCACGTCAGCACCTTATATCTATGAATGGGTTGAAGAAGTAAACACGATACACCGATTAGAAGAACTAGTTTCAGAAGATCTAGACACTGGGAAGAAATTCCACATTAAATGGTATAACTGGGAAAAATTCAAAGAGTCAGATCAATATAAACTTTTATTGAGTTCAGCCCATACAAGTCACACAACATAGATAGAGTCACAGTTTAATAATATAAAGCAGTGCTCGTACACATACATATTTCAGAGAAGCACTGACATTTCTCCATGTCATACCGCACGAAAGAAGTCGGCCCTTGAAGCCTTGCTTTAATCATTGTCTCTGTGTTGCCAGATTTGATGTTTAAGGTGATCGTTCTGCGCATGTTTTGGGACTTAGGTTATCGAGCGCTGTCATCTGCGTATGTATCCGGACTTGGGTTTAATACAGTTATTAATTGAACGGTGTGTCGGGATTTGACACGGTTCCCAATTGGGCGGTATATCCTTTGCTGAATGTATTATATAGTTGAAAGGTATATCCTTTGCTAAATGCATTATAGTTGCAGTTTATTAGAGTATATGATTATGTAGTCATTGTTTCTGTAGTAGATAAGTCATAGTATCTGGAGGCGTGTTACATTATATGTCCCAATGCATATTTTTATTCCAGAATAGATGATTATTAGATGTACATCTTTTCACAGATCGCTATTTGTGTGAGTTTGTCTCATCACTTTATTTTCAGCATTCACCTGTATTTTAGTATGTGTCATTATGTATCTATATATCACTGTCTGTTTGTGTTCCAAGGATGGTTATTAGGTATACATCTAACCATGGGGGGGGGGGGGGGTTAAACCATAGGTTAAAAACGGGCTGTCCTAAAAATAGTACTGTATTATCAGTTTTGTTAGGTTGATTTTATAGGAAGGGGGTGATCTACATAGCGGCTAATGGATTCGGTAAGATTCCCGTTTCCTGAGATTATCGGTCGGCCGGGGATTGGTATTTTTTGTTTGTGGATTTTGGGTAATGCGTAGAATGTTGCTATTGTAGGGGTCGGATTGTACATGGCTTTGTATTCAGCATCAGTGATGAGCTCTTCTCCTTTTGCTGCGACTAGTAGATCCCGAAGTTCCAATTGATATCCCGTGGATGGATCTGTTTTGAGTTGTTCGTATGTAACGGTGTCTTTAGACTGCTTAAAGACACCGTTACATACGAACAACTCAAAACAGATCCATCCACGGGATATCAATTGGAACTTCGGGATCTACTAGTCGCAGCAAAAGGAGAAGAGCTCATCACTGATGCTGAATACAAAGCCATGTACAATCCGACCCCTACAATAGCAACATTCTACGCATTACCCAAAATCCACAAACAAAAAATACCAATCCCCGGCCGACCGATAATCTCAGGAAACGGGAATCTTACCGAATCCATTAGCCGCTATGTAGATCAAATCCTGTACCCATTCGTAGAAACACTACCCTCTTTCCTGAAAGACACAACCTCAACGGTAATGAAATTGCAAGATGTAACAGTCACCACCAATGTACAACTGGCCAGCCTAGATGTAGAGGCGCTGTATACCAGCATAAGACATGACAACGGCCTCTTGGGCATCTAATTCACAAGCAAATTCCTAGACGCTACTATTTTTAAGTATATAGCACTGTATATATATCACTTTCTTTTTGGGTTCTATTAAATCTAATACTATTAAAAGTTATGTTTTAATCCTATGGGGAAACCGGTAATCGTTGCCTAGGCAACAATATGTAAACATATCATTCATTACCTCCTAATAGGACAGGGATCACCAATCCTTATCCTGAGTACCAAGAGTTATCCCTCTTATTTCTGATCCGTTCACCGGGCAAATTGCCCGGGATAAAGAATTATCAATAACCACTTGGACAAATAATGGCAAGTTTTCTAACTAACAAATTAACAAATGAATCCCTCCAGAACGCTGCTACACAAGTGTTCTCTCTGACCGATTTACCTTTAAACAGCATCGACATTAACACCGCTTTTAAGGAACTACAAAAAACCTACAAAAATTACATTCGATCCTGGTGGGAGATAAGTAGTTTGGAAACCTATATCCAACAGAAACTTGTATATCGTGGACTACGCATTAATCTCAAACCCAACTCTCACCAGGAAGATGCTGCCTTCATGGAAGGTTGGCATGATTTGATGACGGCAAACTCGATACGAATGCTGGAGTACCTCCTAGCGCATGAAAGGACAGTTTTTACTAAAACAAACACTCAACTGGAAGTACAACTTGAACAAATCCAATTTTTCAGCAGTAATCCTGAATTCACCAATTACGAAACTCGCTTACAACGACATCTGGATATTTACCAATCCGAGATCAAGGAACGCAAACACCGGAAGTACATACGTGACAAGAGAGATTTTGAATCTGGTGACATCTATAGACCTACTCCCATTCAATTTCAAAGATCATCCTATTCAGACTATTCTGAATCTGACTATTCTGGAACGGACGATATCCCATCACAAACCAACAATTTTACATCAGCACAAACAGGGGGGACCCCATCCAGCCCGCACTGAGTTTCATTCCTACCACCTTAGGAAAAAAAGTCATTATTTTGAGGCTTAGAAGTCATTTCTGCAATTCCCATAGAAAATCAATGGCGTCTCTATTCAATTGTGTGGAGCGCATATCAGGTGGATTTTCTCTGCCGGCTTAAGAGATACACGTGAAACTAAAGCCGATCCTGGGTGCCTAGGGTGCCTGTCATCCAATCCGCACTGAATTTCATTTCTAGCACATAGCCAAAAAATCGCCCCATTGACTTACATTGGAGTGCAGAAAAGGTCATTTTTTCTCGGTCCCTTTAAGAGGTAGGAGTTAAACAAGCTTAGATCTGCGGTGCCCAGGGGGGACCCCATCCAGCCCGCACTGAGTTTCATTCCTACCACCTTAGGAAAAAAAGTCATTATTTTGAGGCTTAGAAGTCATTTCTGCAATTCCCATAGAAAATCAACGGCGTCTCTAATTCAATTGTGTGGAGCGCATATCAGGTGGGTTTTCTCTGCCGGCTTAAGAGATACACGTGAAACTAAAGCCGATCCTGGGTGCCTAGGGTGCCTGTCATCCAATCCGCACTGAATTTCATTTCTAGCACATAGCCAAAAAATCGCCCCATTGACTTACATTGGAGTGCAGAAAAGGTCATTTTTTCTCGGTCCCTTTAAGAGGTAGGAGTTAAACAAGCTTAGGTCTGCGGTGCCCAGGGGGGACCCCATCCAGCCCGCACTGAGTTTCATTCCTACCACCTTAGGAAAAAAAAGTCATTATTTTGAGGCTTAGAAGTCATTTCTGCAATTCCCATAGAAAATCAACGGCGTCTCTAATTCAATTGTGTGGAGCGCATATCAGGTGGGTTTTCTCTGCCGGCTTAAGAGATACACGTGAAACTAAAGCCGATCCTGGGTGCCTAGGGTGCCTGTCATCCAATCCGCACTGAATTTCATTTCTAGCACATAGCCAAAAAATCGCCCCATTGACTTACATTGGAGTGCAGAAAAGGTCATTTTTTCTCGGTCCCTTTAAGAGGTAGGAGTTAAACAAGCTTAGGTCTGCGGTGCCCAGGGGGGACCCCATCCAGCCCGCACTGAGTTTCATTCCTACCACCTTAGGAAAAAAAGTCATTATTTTGAGGCTTAGAAGTCATTTCTGCAATTCCCATAGAAAATCAACGGCGTCTCTAATTCAATTGTGTGGAGCGCATATCAGGTGGGTTTTCTCTGCCGGCTTAAGAGATACACGTGAAACTAAAGCCGATCCTGGGTGCCTAGGGTGCCTGTCATCCAATCCGCACTGAATTTCATTTCTAGCACATAGCCAAAAAATCGCCCCATTGACTTACATTGGAGTGCAGAAAAGGTCATTTTTTTCTTGGTCCCTTTAAAAAGGTAGGAGTTAAACAAGCTTAGGTCTGCGGTGCCCAGGGGGGACCCCATCCAGCCCACACTGAGTTTCATTCCTACCACCTTAGGAAAAAAAGTCATTATTTTGAGGCTTAGAAGTCATTTCTGCAATTCCCATAGAAAATCAATGGCGTCTCTATTCAATTGTGTGGAGCGCATATCAGGTGGATTTTCTCTGCCGGCTTAAGAGATACACGTGAAACTAAAGCCGATCCTGGGTGCCTAGGGTGCCTGTCATCCAATCCGCACTGAATTTCATTTCTAGCACATAGCCAAAAAATCGCCCCATTGACTTACATTGGAGTGCAGAAAAGGTCATTTTTTCTCGGTCCCTTTAAGAGGTAGGAGTTAAACAAGCTTAGGTCTGCGGTGCCCAGGGGGGACCCCATCCAGCCCGCACTGAGTTTCATTCCTACCACCTTAGGAAAAAAAGTCATTATTTTGAGGCTTAGAAGTCATTTCTGCAATTCCCATAGAAAATCAACGGCGTCTCTAATTCAATTGTGTGGAGCGCATATCAGGTGGGTTTTCTCTGCCGGCTTAAGAGATACACGTGAAACTAAAGCCGATCCTGGGTGCCTAGGGTGCCTGTCATCCAATCCGCACTGAATTTCATTTCTAGCACATAGCCAAAAAATCGCCCCATTGACTTACATTGTAGTGCAGAAAAGGTCATTTTTTCTCGGTCCCTTAAGAGGTAGGAGTTAAACAAGCTTAGGTCTGCGGTGCCCAGGGGGGACCCCATCCAGCCCACACTGAGTTTCATTCCTACCACCTTAGGAAAAAAAGTCATTATTTTGAGGCTTAGAAGTCATTTCTGCAATTCCCATAGAAAATCAATGGCGTCTCTATTCAATTGTGTGGAGCGCATATCAGGTGGATTTTCTCTGCCGGCTTAAGAGATACACGTGAAACTAAAGCCGATCCTGGGTGCCTAGGGTGCCTGTCATCCAATCCGCACTGAATTTCATTTCTAGCACATAGCCAAAAAATCGCCCCATTGACTTACATTGGAGTGCAGAAAAAGGTCATTTTTTCTCGGTCCCTTTAAGAGGTAGGAGTTAAACAAGCTTAGGTCTGCGGTGCCCAGGGGGGACCCCATCCAGCCCGCACTGAGTTTCATTCCTACCACCTTAGGAAAAAAAGTCATTATTTTGAGGCTTAGAAGTCATTTCTGCAATTCCCATAGAAAATCAACGGCGTCTCTAATTCAATTGTGTGGAGCGCATATCAGGTGGGTTTTCTCTGCCGGCTTAAGAGATACACGTGAAACTAAAGCCGATCCTGGGTGCCTAGGGTGCCTGTCATCCAATCCGCACTGAATTTCATTTCTAGCACATAGCAAAAAAATCGCCCCATTGACTTACATTGGAGTGCAGAAAAGGTCATTTTTTCTCGGTCCCTTTAAGAGGTAGGAGTTAAACAAGCTTAGGTCTGCGGTGCCCAGGGGGGACCCCATCCAGCCCGCACTGAGTTCATTCCTACCACCTTAGGAAAAAAAGTCATTATTTTGAGGCTTAGAAGTCATTTCTGCAATTCCCATAGAAAATCAATGGCGTCTCTATTCAATTGTGTGGAGCGCATATCAGGTGGATTTTCTCTGCCGGCTTAAGAGATACACGTGAAACTAAAGCCGATCCTGGGTGCCTAGGGTGCCTGTCATCCAATCCGCACTGAATTTCATTTCTAGCACATAGCCAAAAAATCGCCCCATTGACTTACATTGTAGTGCAGAAAAGGTCATTTTTTCTCGGTCCCTTTAAGAGGTAGGAGTTAAACAAGCTTAGGTCTGCGGTGCCCAGGGGGGACCCCCTCCAGCCCGCACTGAGTTTCATTCCTACCACCTTAGGAAAAAAAGTCATTATTTTGAGGCTTAGAAGTCATTTCTGCAATTCCCATAGAAAATCAACGGCGTCTCTAATTCAATTGTGTGGAGCGCATATCAGGTGGGTTTTCCTCTGCCGGCTTAAGAGATACACGTGAAACTAAAGCCGATCCTGGGTGCCTAGGGTGCCTGTCATCCAATCCGCACTGAATTTCATTTCTAGCACATAGCCAAAAAATCGCCCCATTGACTTACATTGGAGTGCAGAAAAGGTCATTTTTTCTCGGTCCCTTTAAGAGGTAGGAGTTAAACAAGCTTAGGTCTGCGGTGCCCAGGGGGGACCCCATCCAGCCCACACTGAGTTTCATTCCTACCACCTTAGGAAAAAAAGTCATTATTTTGAGGCTTAGAAGTCATTTCTGCAATTCCCATAGAAAATCAATGGCGTCTCTATTCAATTGTGTGGAGCGCATATCAGGTGGATTTTCTCTGCCGGCTTAAGAGATACACGTGAAACTAAAGCCGATCCTGGGTGCCTAGGGTGCCTGTAATCCAATCCGCACTGAATTTCATTTCTAGCACATAGCCAAAAAATCGCCCCATTGACTTACATTGGAGTGCAGAAAAGGTCATTTTTTCTCGGTCCCTTTAAGAGGTAGGAGTTAAACAAGCTTAGGTCTGCGGTGCCCAGGGGGGACCCCATCCAGCCCGCACTGAGTTTCATTCCTACCACCTTAGGAAAAAAAGTCATTATTTTGAGGCTTAGAAGTCATTTCTGCAATTCCCATAGAAAATCAATGGCGTCTCTATTCAATTGTGTGGAGCGCATATCAGGTGGGTTTTCTCTGCCGGCTTAGGAGATACACGTGAAACTAAAGCCGATCCTGGGTGCCTAGGGTGCCTGTCATCCAATCCGCACTGAATTTCATTTCTAGCACATAGCCAAAAAATCGCCCCATTGACTTACATTGGAGTGCAGAAAAGGTCATTTTTTCTCGGTCCCTTTAAGAGGTAGGAGTTAAAAAAGCTTAGGTCTGCGGTGCCCAGGGGGGACCCCATCCAGCCCGCACTGAGTTTCATTCCTACCACCTTAGGAAAAAAAGTCATTATTTTGAGGCTTAGAAGTCATTTCTGCAATTCCCATAGAAAATCAACGGCGTCTCTAATTCAATTGTGTGGAGCGCATATCAGGTGGGTTTTCTCTGCCGGCTTAAGAGATACACGTGAAACTAAAGCCGATCCTGGGTGCCTAGGGTGCCTGTCATCCAATCCGCACTGAATTTCATTTCTAGCACACAGCCAAAAAATCGCCCCATTGACTTACATTGGAGTGCAGAAAAGGTCATTTTTTCTCGGTCCCTTTAAGAGGTAGGAGTTAAACAAGCTTAGGTCTGCGGTGCCCAGGGGGGACCCCATCCAGCCCACACTGAGTTTCATTCCTACCACCTTAGGAAAAAAAGTCATTATTTTGAGGCTTAGAAGTCATTTCTGCAATTCCCATAGAAAATCAATGGCGTCTCTATTCAATTGTGTGGAGCGCATATCAGGTGGATTTTCTCTGCCGGCTTAAGAGATACACGTGAAACTAAAGCCGATCCTGGGTGCCTAGGGTGCCTGTCATCCAATCCGCACTGAATTTCATTTCTAGCACATAGCCAAAAAATCGCCCCATTGACTTACATTGGAGTGCAGAAAAGGTCATTTTTCTCGGTCCCTTTAAGAGGTAGGAGTTAAACAAGCTTAGGTCTGCGGTGCCCAGGGGGGACCCCATCCAGCCCGCACTGAGTTTCATTCCTACCACCTTAGGAAAAAAAGTCATTATTTTGAGGCTTAGAAGTCATTTCTGCAATTCCCATAGAAAATCAACGGCGTCTCTAATTCAATTGTGTGGAGCGCATATCAGGTGGGTTTTCTCTGCCGGCTTAAGAGATACACGTGAAACTAAAGCCGATCCTGGGTGCCTAGGGTGCCTGTCATCCAATCCGCACTGAATTTCATTTCTAGCACATAGCCAAAAAATCGCCCCATTGACTTACATTGGAGTGCAGAAAAGGTCATTTTTTCTCGGTCCCTTTAAGAGGTAGGAGTTAAACAAGCTTAGGTCTGCGGTGCCCAGGGGGGACCCCATCCAGCCCGCACTGAGTTTCATTCCTACCACCTTAGGAAAAAAAGTCATTATTTTGAGGCTTAGAAGTCATTTCTGCAATTCCCATAGAAAATCAATGGCGTCTCTATTCAATTGTGTGGAGCGCATATCAGGTGGATTTTCTCTGCCGGCTTAAGAGATACACGTGAAACTAAAGCCGATCCTGGGTGCCTAGGGTGCCTGTCATCCAATCCGCACTGAATTTCATTTCTAGCACATAGCCAAAAAATCGCCCCATTGACTTACATTGGAGTGCAGAAAAGGTCATTTTTTCTCGGTCCCTTTAAGAGGTAGGAGTTAAACAAGCTTAGGTCTGCGGTGCCCAGGGGGGACCCCATCCAGCCCGCACTGAGTTTCATTCCTACCACCTTAGGAAAAAAAGTCATTATTTTGAGGCTTAGAAGTCATTTCTGCAATTCCCCATAGAAAATCAACGGCGTCTCTAATTCAATTGTGTGGAGCGCATATCAGGTGGGTTTTCTCTGCCGGCTTAAGAGATACACGTGAAACTAAAGCCGATCCTGGGTGCCTAGGGTGCCTGTCATCCAATCCGCACTGAATTTCATTCTAGCACATAGCCAAAAAATCGCCCCATTGACTTACATTGGAGTGCAGAAAAGGTCATTTTTTCTCGGTCCCTTTAAGAGGTAGGAGTTAAACAAGCTTAGGTCTGCGGTGCCCAGGGGGGACCCCATCCAGCCCGCACTGAGTTTCATTCCTACCACCTTAGGAAAAAAAGTCATTATTTTGAGGCTTAGAAGTCATTTCTGCAATTCCCATAGAAAATCAATGGCGTCTCTATTCAATTGTGTGGAGCGCATATCAGGTGGATTTTCTCTGCCGGCTTAAGAGATACACGTGAAACTAAAGCCGATCCTGGGTGCCTAGGGTGCCTGTCATCCAATCCGCACTGAATTTCATTTCTAGCACATAGCCAAAAAATCGCCCCATTGACTTACATTGGAGTGCAGAAAAGGTCATTTTTTCTCGGTCCCTTTAAGAGGTAGGAGTAACAAGCTTAGGTCTGCGGTGCCCAGGGGGGACCCCATCCAGCCCACACTGAGTTTCATTCCTACCACCTTAGGAAAAAAAGTCATTATTTTGAGGCTTAGAAGTCATTTCTGCAATTCCCATAGAAAATCAATGGGGCGATTTTTTGGCTATGTGCTAGAAATGAAATTCAGTGCGGATTGGATGACAGGCACCCTAGGCACCCAGGATCGGCTTTAGTTTCACGTGTATCTCTTAAGCCGGCAGAGAAAATCCACCTGATATGCGCTCCACACAATTGAATAGAGACGCCATTGATTTTCTATGGGAATTGCAGAAATGACTTCTAAGCCTCAAAATAATGACTTTTTTTCCTAAGGTGGTAGGAATGAAACTCAGTGTGGGCTGGATGGGGTCCCCCCTGGGCACCGCAGACCTAAGCTTGTTTAACTCCTACCTCTTAAAGGGACCGAGAAAAATGACCTTTTCTGCACTCCAATGTAAGTCAATGGGGCGATTTTTTGGCTATGTGCTAGAAATGAAATTCAGTGCGGATTGGATGACAGGCACCCTAGGCACCCAGGATCGGCTTTAGTTTCACGTGTATCTCTTAAGCCGGCAGAGAAAACCCACCTGATATGCGCTCCACACAATTGAATTAGAGACGCCGTTGATTTTCTATGGGAATTGCAGAAATGACTTCTAAGCCTCAAAATAATGACTTTTTTTCCTAAGGTGGTAGGAATGAAACTCAGTGCGGGCTGGATGGGGTCCCCCCTGGGCACCGCAGACCTAAGCTTGTTTAACTCCTACCTCTTAAAGGGACCGAGAAAAAATGACCTTTTCTGCACTCCAATGTAAGTCAATGGGGCGATTTTTTGGCTATGTGCTAGAAATGAAATTCAGTGCGGATTGGATGACAGGCACCCTAGGCACCCAGGATCGGCTTTAGTTTCACGTGTATCTCTTAAGCCGGCAGAGAAAATCCACCTGATATGCGCTCCACACAATTGAATAGAGACGCCATTGATTTTCTATGGGAATTGCAGAAATGACTTCTAAGCCTCAAAATAATGACTTTTTTTCCTAAGGTGGTAGGAATGAAACTCAGTGTGGGCTGGATGGGGTCCCCCCTGGGCACCGCAGACCTAAGCTTGTTTAACTCCTATCTCTTAAAGGGACCGAGAAAAAAATGACCTTTTCTGCACTCCAATGTAAGTCAATGGGGCGATTTTTTGGCTATGTGCTAGAAATGAAATTCAGTGCGGATTGGATGACAGGCACCCTAGGCACCCAGGATCGGCTTTAGTTTCACGTGTATCTCTTAAGCCGGCAGAGAAAACCCACCTGATATGCGCTCCACACAATTGAATTAGAGACGCCGTTGATTTTCTATGGGAATTGCAGAAATGACTTCTAAGCCTCAAAATAATGACTTTTTTTCCTAAGGTGGTAGGAATGAAACTCAGTGCGGGCTGGATGGGTCCCCCCTGGGCACCGCAGACCTAAGCTTGTTTAACTCCTACCTCTTAAAGGGACCGAGAAAAAATGACCTTTTTCTGCACTCCAATGTAAGTCAATGGGGCGATTTTTTGGCTATGTGCTAGAAATGAAATTCAGTGCGGATTGGATGACAGGCACCCTAAGCACCCAGGATCGGCTTTAGTTTCACGTGTATCTCTTAAGCCGGCAGAGAAAACCCACCTGATATGCGCTCCACACAATTGAATTAGAGACGCCGTTGATTTTCTATGGGAATTGCAGAAATGACTTCTAAGCCTCAAAATAATGACTTTTTTTCCTAAGGTGGTAGAATGAAACTCAGTGCGGGCTGGATGGGGTCCCCCCTGGGCACCGCAGACCTAAGCTTGTTTAACTCCTACCTCTTAAAGGGACCGAGAAAAAATGACCTTTTCTGCACTCCAATGTAAGTCAATGGGGCGATTTTTTGGCTATGTGCTAGAAATGAAATTCAGTGCGGATTGGATGACAGGCACCCTAGGCACCCAGGATCGGCTTTAGTTTCACGTGTATCTCTTAAGCCGGCAGAGAAAATCCACCTGATATGCGCTCCACACAATTGAATAGAGACGCCATTGATTTTCTATGGGAATTGCAGAAATGACTTCTAAGCCTCAAAATAATGACTTTTTTCCTAAGGTGGTAGGAATGAAACTCAGTGTGGGCTGGATGGGGTCCCCCCTGGGCACCGCAGACCTAAGCTTGTTTAACTCCTACCTCTTAAAGGGACCGAGAAAAAATGACCTTTTCTGCACTCCAATGTAAGTCAATGGGGCGATTTTTTGGCTATGTGCTAGAAATGAAATTCAGTGCGGATTGGATGACAGGCACCCTAGGCACCCAGGATCGGCTTTAGTTTCACGTGTATCTCTTAAGCCGGCAGAGAAAACCCACCTGATATGCGCTCCACACAATTGAATTAGAGACGCCGTTGATTTTCTATGGGAATTGCAGAAATGACTTCTAAGCCTCAAAATAATGACTTTTTTTCCTAAGGTGGTAGGAATGAAACTCAGTGCGGGCTGGATGGGGGTCCCCCCTGGGCACCGCAGACCTAAGCTTGTTTAACTCCTACCTCTTAAAGGGACCGAGAAAAAATGACCTTTTCTGCACTCCAATGTAAGTCAATGGGGCGATTTTTTGGCTATGTGCTAGAAATGAAATTCAGTGCGGATTGGATGACAGGCACCCTAGGCACCCAGGATCGGCTTTAGTTTCACGTGTATCTCTTAAGCCGGCAGAGAAAATCCACCTGATATGCGCTCCACACAATTGAATAGAGACGCCATTGATTTTCTATGGGAATTGCAGAAATGACTTCTAAGCCTCAAAATAATGACTTTTTTTCCTAAGGTGGTAGGAATGAAACTCAGTGTGGGCTGGATGGGGTCCCCCCTGGGCACCGCAGACCTAAGCTTGTTTAACTCCTACCTCTTAAAGGGACCGAGAAAAAATGACCTTTTCTGCACTCCAATGTAAGTCAATGGGGCGATTTTTTGGCTATGTGCTAGAAATGAAATTCAGTGCGGATTGGATGACAGGCACCCTAGGCACCCAGGATCGGCTTTAGTTTCACGTGTATCTCTTAAGCCGGCAGAGAAAATCCACCTGATATGCGCTCCACACAATTGAATAGAGACGCCATTGATTTTCTAACAAATTTTAATTTTTATTAAAGAAATATATAGTTAACAAGCTTAAAAGCAAAGCAATAAAAGTGGCGATATATCTCAAGAATGATTTATCGGAAAGAACTAATAAAGAAGAGAGGGTATAGGGAAGGGGGGAGGAAAAAAAAAAAAAAAAAAAAAAAAAAAAAAGGGGGGGGTATAGGGTAGTTAAAGCAAAGTTGAGCATATCCATTTCTATTTTATTTTTATTTCTAACGACTCAACCAAGAACAGCATACATCATATATCCAAAAATAATTCTAAAACATAAAAGGTGTCAAATGATTATGCTATAACTGTCCCTTTGAATGATAAAACATATTACACTAACAGAGGATATCAATAACAACAAAATAGGAAAGAGTGAGGAAAGTGTCAGAGGGGAAGTGAGGGTTGGGTATGGGTATTGCGGTCGTGTTCTATTAAAGCTAATGATCTGTTGTAGTTATAGTTATTTCCCCTATGGGAACGACACATCACATACAAATAGTGGTCAGATCTTACTTCATAAATTATCGTTGGCAACACAGAGTAATGAATTACGTCAATAACTTGAAAACCAGTATTTCCCCTAATGTGTGGTATATGTTTATGTTCATATGACCTTCCCTTGAGATGTGTAATTAAAAACTATTTTTATTGTTTGTTCGTCTATGGATCTAATTATGTTATATGATTGGTGTGAACTGGGCCCATTAAAAGCCTAAACTGATCCGATTCTCTAAATCTCTCCCATTTATTCCATCTAATATGGAATTTCTTTCCAATGTCTTGATCTTCTGAAACCAATTTTTTTCTAATCTGTGGATCGTGTCTACTTCATCAGCCCATTCAAAGACATAAGGTGCTGAAGTGGATCTCCACTTTCTCGCAATTATTGCTCTCGCAGCAGTCAGAAGGAAGCCCACCAGAGAATTTTTAACAGTACATCTTTGTCCTGGTATCATTGATAGCAGTACATGTTTAGGTTGATTGTCAATGTGTATATCTACAATATTATTTATGGCACTAATCACGTCTGACCAAAATTTTTTCACTATAGGGCAATCCCACCATATGTGTAGCATAGTGCCTCTGCCTCTACCACATCTCCAACATTGGTCACTACGGTTTGGATACATTAATGCCAATTTAGTCGGAACGAGGTACCATCTTGCTAAAATTTTGAAGTTCCTCTCCTGTATTTTGCAAGAGATCGAGGTCTTATGTGTCATATGAAGAGCCGTAGAAACCTCTTCAGATGTGAAAGAAGCTCCTAGTTCCCTTTCCCAACTTGTGAGGTAATCCGGGCGGCATTCTTGTCACCAGATACCAATAAATTGTATATCACTGAAACTGCTTTCGATGTGGCGGACGCAGAGACACACAGCTCCTCAAACGGCAATAGTTTCCTAACTAGTCCAAGGGTATTTTTTTGTCTTTCAAAAAATGATTCTAATTGTGAGTATTGGTATTGTACTAGATCTAATGGGAGACCCTCCCTTGCCTCTTTAAAGGGTAAATCATTAAGCTGTTTAACTCCATTTTTGGTTAGTAATGAATGAAACGTGATGTTTTCATCAGTAGGTATGCCTAAAAAGGAGCTTTTATGTAGAGCAGGAAGAAATCTCAGATTCTTACCTATTGGTATAAGGGGTCCATCCGGTTTAAATTGTTCTGAAATCATATATTTTGGTGACCGTATTAATGATGCAATAGAAGCACTAATTGGAGAGGAATAAATTGATTTTATATCTTTCAGTATATCTTTTGGGGTCCACAGAATAGCTGCTGGTTCAAAATTTGTAATAGAAGCTTCCAACTGTATCCACTGTTTATTATTTCTATTTTTGAAAGCATCAAGTACCCTATTTAGAATAGCTGCTTGGTAATATGCTTTACAGCTCGGTAGTGCTAAGCCTCCCTCTAATTTAGGTCTGGTGAGTATCTTAGTAGCTATACGTGATGGTTTTGGGCCCAAATAAATTTAATGAAGGTCGCGTTCATCCTGGATAGGTATGGCTGATTAAAGTTGCGGGGACTGCTTGGAATAAATACAGCAGACGTGGTATTACGTTCATTTTTAGGATATTAATCCTACCTATCCAGGAGAACTCCTTCCCTTCCCATCTTCCCATATCGCTTTTTATCTTTTCATTAAGGGGTCAAAGTTTTCTTTAATTATACTTTCTGGGGATGTCGCTATTTGTGTTCCTAAATAGCTTAGCGCGTTCGTCTTCCAATTGAACGGGAAATTCTGAACTAGATGTTTCCTATTTTCTTCTGGTAATGCAATAGTTATCGCTTCACATTTGTTTACATTAAGTTTGTAGTTACTGTGGAGTGAGAATTCCTCAATAGTAGCCAATAATGAGGGTAGGGATGTATGTGGTTGAGTGATGAAAAGAAGTAAATCATCAGCATAGGCCGCACAAACATGATGTCTTTTCCCTATCCTGATACCTTTAATGTCCGGGTTATTTCTAATCGAATTTAATAGGTGTTCATGCCACAAAACATAGAGTATTGGTGATAATGGGCATCCCTGACGAGTTCCATTCCTAATGTTCACCGGGTGAGATAATGTCCCGTTATTTTTATTTTAGCAGAGGGATTATTATAAAGGGCCATAATTTTCGTTATCAAATTTGGGCCTAATCCATTTGCTTTAACGTGAGTTCCAGAAACCTCCAGTCGACCCGATCAAATGCCTTCTCGGCATCTAGTGCAAGAAAAACTGTACCAAGTTTGGCATTGTGAGCATAATTAGCGAGAGCAAACGCTCTAAGCGTGTTGTCTCTTGCTTCCCTATTTTGTATAAATCCTACTTGATCCGGATCGACTAAAGGCCCCAGAAGCCCCGTCAGCCTATTTGCAATGATTTTTGAGTAAATTTTTGTGTCCACATTTAACAGGGAGATTGGCCTATAATTATTACATGAGTTGGCATCTTTGCCCTCTTTCGGAATCACTGTAATGAACGCTTCTAAGGATGATGATAAAAATTGTTGTGATTCGGAGATGGAATTGTATGAATTTAGGAGGTATGGGGAGATGATATCTGAAAATAATTTGTAAAATTTTGCAGTAAATCCATATCCGGTCCCGGAGCTTTACCATTGGAGAGATTATTGATGACTCCTTAATCTCTTCCAACGAGAAATCTTTGTCTATTCACTACTCTCATCAGAGGATATCTCTGGAAGTTTAGTTTTGTTAATGTACTCTTTCGTGGCATCTAATGCGGTCGCTATGTCTGATGATCTATTATTCTTAGGGAGCTGGTATAGCTTATCATAAAAATTTTTAAAAGTTTCAGAAATGTCTTCAGTATTGTGTGTGATCACTCCTTTGGAATCTCTAATAGAGGGTATGATATTTGAAGTATGCTTATTTTTAAGCATTTGCCAAAAATTTGCTGGGCCTATTACTCCAAATATAAAATTTTTTTCCACAAATTTGTACAGTTTTTTTATATTGCTCATGAATTATGTCTTTTATTTTGCTTCTAGTATCATTCAATTCTGTTAATGTCTCTATCAACTTAGATTGTTTATGAGTCAATTCCAGTTCGTTCAATTTGGTTAGCAAGTTATTCAGTTTTTTCGCTTTATCCCTTTTAAGTCTCGCCCCGTGAGATATCAGTATTCCCCTTGCCGAGGCCTTAAAGGCTTCCCATTTGAAAACATCTGCTGTAGGGTCTTTTTATGAGCCTCGCCAAAAATTTCAAATGTATTTTTGAGTTCTGTTGCGCATGCTACATCATCTAGCAACGACTCATTTAGTCTCCATATAGATGCAAGCTTCTTTTGGGGAGAAGAGACAGGGTGACCTGGACTGGGGCATGGTCAGATAGGACTATATTACCTATTATGGCATCTTTAAGAGTACCCAGCAGTGAATGTGAAGTGAAAAATATAATCCAATCTAGTATAGGAATTGGTTGGAGCTGAGTAGTATGTATAGTCCCTTGCTGTGGGATTTGAAAGTTTCCAGGTATCATATAATTTAAGATCCCTCAAGGATTTTTGAATTCTTTTTATTTCTCTGAGGGCCACTTTCGTTTTGCCTGTGGACGTGTCTATCAAAGGATTCATCGGGACGTTGAAGTCTCCTCCCAGTATTATCTGACCCTTAGCGAATGTTTGTAGTATGCTAAGAGTCTCTGTGATGAACTGGGCCTGATTATGATTTGGAGCGTATATATTTGCCAGGGTTAATGTCTCCTCAGCTATTGTACAATTAATGAAAATATATCTGGCATCAATATCTGTTTTCACATCCAGTAATTTAAAGGGGAGTGTTCTATGAAAGCCTATGGAAACACCCTTAGTCTTTTTGTCGGGGGAGGTTGCATGATGCCACGTCTTGAAATATCTATTTTTCCCTAAATCAGGAGTTCTGTCCGTTTTAAAGTGTGTTTCCTGAAGCATGACTATGTGTGACTTCCTCTTATGTAGTGAGTATAAAACATTAGAAACGTTTTTCGGGAGTATTAAACCCGTTGACGTTTAATGTGGTGATAATGATGTCTGTCATTGTGTTGGTGAATGTATAAGACTTACAATTAGACGAATGTCTATAGCAGTGATGTGGTCTTGGTCTTGGTCTATCCGTATGTACTCTGTGTTGCCAAGGACTTTCAGTAATCACAACCGCAAGTGGGTGGAGAAGGAAAGAAGAACTGGATAAAAATGGAAGAGAAAAGAAAAAGGAAAAAATCAAATAAATGAAATTAAATTAGGCGCCTATTAGGAATAAAAAAAACAAAAATTTAACTAAAACCTGAACTAACATAAAAAGCGTAAACTAAACGCGGGGGTCTATATGTGACAATTTGTCACTAAGTCTTGATAAGCAAGACAAACTATTGGGGTGGGTGAGTTGGCACGCTGGTAGGCCCAGATAAGAACATATGTGTCTTGGCCTATTCATCATTATGTTTTAAAATTTTGAGGAATTACAAATACAATTTAATGAAGGTACCGTTAAGCCTCCATATAATAATCCTTGGCAAGGAGACATATCTCCAAGTAATCCCTTAATCTATTAGATATCTAAATAAATTTAACAACATCAATGCTGCTTAAGGAAGGAAACATGCAAAACATGAAAAAACATTGCACCAGCAACTTATACAAAAGGCGGCATCTCGTCACGATTTTCATGGCGGTCCGGGATGTTGGCTCCTCCTCATCTTCCTCTCCCTCTCTCTTTGCGGTAAGGGTGGTTCGTCCGGTCTTCTGACTTCATCTGTGTCTTCATGTCTTGGTCTCGAGATGTAGCTGGGTGGAGGTAGAATCATGGTCTCATGCAGGTCACACCATTCATGCAGGTATAGGTTTTGAAGATTTAACGCTTCGAGAAAATCTGGAAGATCTTTGGTTCTCTCAAGATAAGCGTGTTTCCATCATATCTCACAGACAGGGAGAAAGGAAAACCCCCATTTGTACTGTATGTTGCGTTCCTGCAATTTTTGTGTAAGTGGCCTGAGAGTGGCTCTTTGTCTCAGGGTCAACAGTGACAAATCTGTGAAGAGCTGAATCTTGGCTCCATTGAAATCAATATTGGAAATATCTCTTGCCCTTCTCATAATGTCTTCCTTTAGTGCATAATAGTGCACCCTACAGATGGTGTCTCTGGGTCTTCTCGAATCTTTTCCTTCGGCTTTAGGGCTCTGTGAACTCTATCCAATTCTATATGGGTATCAAGAGGTCTTCCCAGTATCCTGTTAAACAGAGAGGACACCGCACCATTCAGATCCGTAGTTTTAACCTCCTCCGGTAACCCTCTAATTCTTATATTGTTACGACGGCTCCTATTCTCGATGTCGTCGAGCCTGAGGGTTATCATTTTCTGTGAAATCTTTAGAGACTCTGTAACATAGGTCAGCTCCCTGATTTGGTCATCATGCTTTGTCTGGGTTTTTTCCAAGCTCCCTGTTTTAGTTTTCCAGGGTTGTAACTTTCTCCTGCACCACAGTGAGGTCTCTTTTCCATGCTGCCATGAGATCTTTTCCCAGATATTCAAATCCTGTTTGGTGGGAATAAGTGATAACAAAGCCTGTAACTCTGGATGGCCTTGTAAGGCCCTCATAGCATTTTCGGAATTAATTGTTTGCATAGGCGTATTCGACTTGGGATTGCGTATTACTGAGTCCGCCGAAGAAGCAGAGGATTCATCCGATGATGACAATTCATGAGCATAAAATGATTTGTTCATATCTAGCTTCTTTGGCGTTTTTAAGAGTTTCCTCTTAATTGGGGGGGTAATTTCATCATCTGAGCCATTTGGGGTAGAGTACCCTTCAGAAGTGTCGGATTCCTGGGATCCTCTTTTATGTTGTGCAGGTTTGTGAAAATTGTTGGAATTTTGCCCTGTTATTCTAATCTCATTTTGAGGTTGGGTCACTTCCATATCACAAGCCTGTTCATTAAAGGGTAACTCCGGTATTAAGATCGGGAGGGTGGGGGCCCTAACAGTATGCTTATCATCGCTAGTTAGCATTCTCCTATTCGCCTCCTCTGAGATGGCCGACTGTATAGAGGTAACCATTACAGGCTTCTCTTGGCCATCAATACTTTCAAGGGGGCTACTGGGAGATTCCAAATGCAGCTTCTGACTGGAGGTTGGGGGCAGCTTCTGTATCTGGGGTTCCCATTTTAATGATACAAAGCCTTTTTTTGGCACTGCACCCATGTCCCCCCTTTGTCTTGTGGGCCTTTCCCCCCTGTGTCTTATCCAAGATGGCCGCCTCCCCATTGTTCTGAGCCGCTGCTTCTTGCGGCTGAGATAATTTCCCTGGGGCTTTAAATTTAGAGTCGGGGACCTGCATGCATACTGTGAGGTCCTTACTCACTTGCGGGGAGCTCTCCGATCGCTGTCGGGTCTGTGTTCTCCTGCCGTTGCAGCGTGGCCTCTCATTCCTGCTTCCATCAAGCAGGCTGCAGCGTCTCCCCGATTGAAGCCGCGGCTGCTTCTCTCCGCCGCCCCCTCTCCGGCGCCGTACTCTGAGGTCTGCCGGCGCGCAGCAGGTTCCCTATGTGCCAGCGGGTACCTCTGCTGCTGACATCGGCGCTGTCGCTGGATCCCGGCCGGCTTCTCCTCTCTGCTCCGTATCTCCCAAGATGGCCGCCGCATCATCTTGCCTCGTGCAGGCCGCCGGTCCGCTCTGCCGTATCTCCTTTCAGCCGCTCGGAGCCTCTGAAGCCTGATTCATCTGCTCCCTGAAGTCTCCTTGCCTTTAGTCTTCTTGTCGGTCTTCTTCATTACGACATAACGCCTCTGGATCCTCTTTTAAGCTGTGGCCGTTCCGGAGCTCTCACTACACGCTGTCTGCCATCAGCGTGCCAAGCCACGCCGCCGTTGATTTTCTATGGGAATTGCAGAAATGACTTCTAAGCCTCAAAATAATGACTTTTTTTCCTAAGGTGGTAGGAATGAAACTCAGTGCGGGCTGGATGGGGTCCCCCCATGGGCACCCCAGACCTAAGCTTGTTTTAACTCCTACCTCTTAAAGGGACCGAGCAAAAAATGACCTTTCTGCACTCCAATGAAGTCAATGGGCGATTTTTTGGCTATGTGCTAGAAGGAAATTCAGTGGGATTGGATGACAGGCACCCTAGGCACCCAGGATCGGCTTTAGTTTCACGTGTA